>NW_022985079.1:535651-642547 GCF_010015585.1 Eremomyces bilateralis CBS 781.70
AGGTCGATGTCGACTCGAAGGACAATGACGGCCGAACGCCGCTATCGTGGGCTGCCGAGAACGGGTACGAGGCCGTCGTCAAGCTACTGCTCGGGACCGGTCAGGTCGACGTCGACTCGAAGGGAAATGACGGCCGAACGCCGCTATCATGGGTCGCCGTGGGCCGAGAGCCCAAGACTATGACAATTACACATTTCTGAACTTTATCTTTTATACCTATCAAGTAAAATATTCATTTCTGTTCTTGCTGTTACTCTAGAGTGAGCGTACAGCGCCCGGCGTCCTGTCAGACGATCCACGTGTAACGGGGTAAGGTCACGAGACGGTTGTGGGCGTAGAGTGAGATGGTCACGAGTATGTATACTCTATAGCTCCGGATGGAAAGACTTTGGAGGAAATCTGGCCATTGGGGACGACGGGCGGTGGAGGGACAGACCCGAAAGAAGGCCACCCGCCATTCGTCAACCTGCCGTCGTCGCTTTTACGTACTAATTACCACAGTCTACTTACATTTACCATCTGCAGTAGAAGCAAGCAGCCAACACATCTTCAACTTCAATTTGAGCCTCCCTTTCAGTGGGGCATCTTGCTGTAATCTTCGCTTTCATCGCCCATGTGTATAGTGTCTAATATCTCCGCTACGGTTCTGAATTCTCTAATCCATTATCTAGCGCCTTTTAATGGTTGTATTCACAGAGGCCATGAAAAATGGGATGGGGTAGAGCGGGGCTAAGAGAGGAGCGTAGTGAGCTAGTAGTGTCGGTTTTGAAGAGGCTGTGGCGCGCCTGAAATGATTCATGAGGGGAACAACAGCCAGCATCTGTAATACACGATGTTGCAGGATCAGTATTAGCGGCGCTATCTGCGTAAACCGCTCATTAGCTGTCAGTTCCTCGCCACTGCAATTGTGCTGTCCACTATGGTTCCATTCTGGTCACCCAAGCACTCCGAGTTAGCCTACCATCCCTTGGCTGATCGATATGATTGGTTGGTTCCTGGGAGTCCTTCGGATTTGGTTGAAGTTTTGGTGACTCTTCACCATCCAACTCTATACCGAAGATTACCCAGCCGCGACATGGAAAAGGGGTTGCGATGGCAATGATTCCCAAGGATTCGGATCCGTGTCTACCCTCGCCGCAATCTCTGCGTTGTACGTTTGAGATGCAAGCAGGCGCTTGCTATCCACGCGTGCATTATCTGTTTCTGGTATACTCTAGGGGACTGTGGTGTAGCAAGAACGTGGCGTCATAGATCGACCTCAAGGGCTATACTATTAGGAGTATGGACATTGGACAGCCAGCTGGCTCAGTCCACATGCCCCTTCCTCTGGTCCGCGCGCGGGTCTCAGGACTGGGTTGATACCTCAACGTTTCAGTTCCGATTGCTGTGGCCGAATTGACGGTATCGACACCGGCAAGCCCCTGAAACTCGAGTGTAGCACATGTGGAGGGCAGCCTTGAGCGACGTTTATATCAGAAGAAGCCAGTCCATGTTTAGGAAGTTCACTTGACACTGGAACTTACAATACTTCAATACCGGTGTCGTATCCTTGGCACCATGTCTATCCCTAACAGGGAAGAAGCGAATGATCTGATCCGAAAACTAGCAACTGCGGCCGGATGGATTTCACCTAAACGTCGAGAAGAAGCTCAAAAAGATTTCGCCGATCTTGTGGCAATTAATGACGGGCTTAGACAAACTGCCTGTAAATGTGCAGAAGCGTGGGTACATTCCGCTGTTTCGCTGCGTTTTACTGACCCTCGTAGAATCTCTCACAATATGCACTCCAATGCTATCCGGTTCGTGTACGAGTTAGTCCAGAACGCGGAGGACAGTAGCTACACTACTGCCGCTAAAATTGGGGAGTTTCCTCGTCTCTCACTCGCCGTTTCGGCCAGCAGAATTCAGATTGAGTCCAATGAGGATGGATTCACTGACAAGGACATTGAAGCAATCTGCGGGATTGGCCAAAGCACTAAGAAAGGGAAGATTGGTTATGTGGGAGAAAAAGGTATCGGGTTCAAATCAGTCTTTGGAGTTTCCCGCAAGGTCCATATCGAGTCTGGACACCTCTCGTTTTCCTTTGAGTATAACCAGGGGCTTCCGGATGCTGGGCTTGGAATGATAACTCCTCTCCTTGAACCCCCATCTGGATTGCCACCAGGCGTTCGGACCCGCATAATTCTTTATCTGAATGACGAGATTGACAAGGACGCGCTTCTTCGCGAGTTTGATGAGCTTCCGGACACTCTGATTCTGTTTCTAAAGAAGCTGAAGCAGCTTTCAATTTCCATTGATAGGTTGAACGCTCCTGTCAAGAAAACATACAGACTGGTGGCCAAAGAAAACGAGGCCCATATCATCCGAACCATTGGAAAGGAGACCGTTCATCTCAAATTCCTGTTTGCGAGGAAGAAGATCACCGATATGCCAGGAGAAGTAGCAAGACAAGGTATTACTAGTGCAATGATGCGTTTGGCCTTCCCGGTCAGTCAGGATGATATACCAATCGTTGAAGATCAGTATACATTCGCTTTTCTTCCTCTCCAGAAAGAAGGTTTCAAGGTAATATTCCCTATCCTGTGTTGGCGAACATTCTGCTAACATCTGACCGTGCCAGTTTCTCATCCAATCCGATTTTGTCACACAGGCAAGCCGTGAAAACGCGGTTGATTGTCCTTGGAATCAGCGGCTTCTGGATGAAGTTGTCAATGTATTCTTGGACGCAGTTCCCTCTCTCTTCCACAATCGGGGCCCCCTAAAGTATTCCTGGGTTCGCTATCTTGGCTCGAAAGGAGTGTCCGGCAAGTTTTGGGCCCGGCTTCAGAGCCAACTCTTCATCAGGTTTACGAATCGCCCTTGTTTCATTCCGTTGGGGGACAACGGTACCAGATTTGCTAGCTCCTTGAGGCTAGTACCGGCGGCTTTGAAGGACCTTTCAAATCAGCCTCTGTTATCCGAGTGCAACTGCTCTCCAGCTCACGTCGCGAGCCGCTATGTCTCTACAGGTTATGATTACGTTCTTGATATCCCGATTCTTCGAAGGCTCGGCCTCGAAACATTATCCCTCCGCGAGTTCGTTGCTCTCTTGCGTTGTGACTTGGCATCCAAATGCAATTCCCGTCTGCGCACGACGCCAGCGGAATCACAATGGCATAAACTTCTCTCGAGGTCCTTGCTTAAAGCTATAGATACCTCACAGGAACTTAAAAGCGTCCTAAAAGAACTCCCATTGCTACCGACTCTCAGTAGCGAGCGATGGGTTTCACCATCCAAAGGAGCGATATATTTTCCCGATTGTGGTGGCATCGATGTTCCACGGGATCTTCCATTGACTTTGATTAGCCCGCAGACTGTTATCGATGGCGAAAGGCGAAAGCTGTTCCGATGTCTAGGAGTATTGGAATGCTGTCCTGCGGATATTTTCCCACTCCTCGAAGAGGCTTGTAAGAAGGTCCGCTGGACTCTTGACAATGCCGTCGACCACCTCAAGTTCATGTTTTGGCACCACAGAGACCTGCCGCTTTATGAAAAAAAGAAAACGAAGAAAATCGAGGTACTTGTGATGAGTACAGATTTGGCTAAGTCTGGCCTTGATCCCTTGACTGGATGGTGGTATAGCCCGAGCATCGAGGACCCATGCAGTGCGGCGAATGTCATCCGTCATCCTCTCCCGGAAAATTTGACTAGATATGTGCGCTTTTTACATCCCCGATACTATGAAGTATTTGGAGCTTGCGGACGGAGACATGAGAAGACAGGAGTCGAATGGTTGGAAGGATTTCTTCATGTCAAGTCGATACCGCAGCCCAGGGCCCGAGGTCTTGAATCGATGTCTGAGGAGTTCAAATACCTAGCAAACGCGCATCCAAGCCTTCTCCGGGTGCTAGAGCGGCATCAAGCCGATGTTGCCCATGACGATGCTTGGAAAGCAGAGTTCATGAAGATCGCTCGAATTCCGATACCCTATTCGGATGACCTCCCACCTTTGACCTCAACATATCTGCCTCTTCCTGGGTTAAAAGCCATTGTTGAAAGACTCGGACTGCAGAGCCGTTTCAGATTCATTAAAGAGCTTGATGGAAAGGAGGATGAGGACCTGGACCAATGGCGTTTCTTGTCTAATTTCGGTGTGCAACACCAAGAAGATTTTTACTTCTGGTTATTGTTATTGAGGAAAGCTCGCGAAAAGAAGAACCCGGGATACCTTGCAATGGCGGAGATATACTCTCGCCTGCAATATTTCGGCTGTGGAGAGAATTGTCGACTCAGCCTTCAGTTAGTACCCAAACACTCTTCCGAATACGGGCCATGGACTAACTATTATAGAGTAATCTTTGGCACTCGAGGCGAGGTCTTGGATTTGTCAGACAAGGTGAAAGAGACTCTCAGGGATTTATCAGACCGGGATTATATCTTCGTCCGTGAGGGAAAATGGGCCCTCCCAAGTGCCTGCAGATGGACGACTCCAACTTGGTACCGGAATCGACACAACCTCTCCCAACTCCCAGGATATGCCTCCCTCAGGACGTTGTTCGTAGACTATCTTCAAGTTCAGACTGAGCCAGATATCAATGATATCCTGAGTTATATTCGCGCCCTGAAAAGCCGCGGTAGTCTGGAAAGAATCACTCAAATCCTCAAACTTCTATACGACCGGCTCCATCTGCTTAACCGAGAAGGGGACTTTACGGATACCATTAGGTGGGCAAATTGTGCTTCCAGTACCCACGAAAGTCAGCATTAATCCATTTAGATCCCATTTTAAATCCGAGAAACTTGTCTACAACTTCCAAAACCAAGCATGGTATAGTCCATCGTCCTGCATCTGGGCTATCGGCACCATGCGTCTCCCTGAGAAGTTTTCTGTTGCCACAGAGTACTCAAATCAAGAATTTTTTTTCCGGATAGTTCTTGACGTTGAAGAACCTAATCTCGCGCTGTACATTGAAGCCTTGAAGTGGGATGCAGCTGGAGCACCGAATCGCGATTCGATGAAGCAGCTTATGCGGAACGTCTCTCAATTCAGTCCTACCAGTAGCGATTTGGCATCTCTCATTGATAGCAAATGCTTTCCCGTTCGTTATTCGCACGGAGCGCTGGCTTGGGTAAGTTCTAGAACGGACTTCGCCATCATTGATCGAGAAGAATACGAAACACTCTTCCGGAGACACCTTACAACTTTGGATTTTTCAAAAGAAGAAGTTCACGAACTGGAGGCCTTTCTCGTCGGCTTCGGTCTTCGAGTGCGATACCTCTCCACTACCGTCACAACTCAGACAACGGCTTCCAGAGGTTCGTTCGATCCCACAATGACCATAAGGCTGAGTCACAGGGCATACGCTATCTGTCGGTAAGTGATCATTATCGAGGTCGAGTTGCATATCCCCTCTTGTCTCAGTTTATATTAGCCCCCAACGCGGTGGATTGAGGTGTTTGAAGACTTGTGGCGCAGTTCTAGTGAACTGTTTAGACTGATGAGACTAGGTATGCTGCGCATGCACGGTGCGCTGCAGTTCACAACAACCCAGCCGCATGCTTTGAGAAGCTTCGGAATATATCCGTGCTGACTAGTGAGCACTTCTCAAAGACACTCACTACATACCAGGGTGATAATCCAATCACCGTCGATTCTGACAAGGCCTTTTGCCACTTGGAAGATGGAGATGAAAAGGATGCGAGAGCTAAAAACGACTGGGGAACTGGCTTTCGACAATCAATCGGTCTGAGAGTATACATCCCAAGCGATCCTCAGCTTCGGGCACGATGCCTTTTGACTCACCTCCCTCAAGCTATCTTAGGCCACTTCAAGGCACCGAATAGCGCGATTGGAGAATTTGGCAGCATAATCTCCGCTCTTACACTTGCAGATGTTGACGAAATTCTAGACTTCGCCGGAGTCATTTCACTCCCAGGAGTGAACCGGCCTGACGATATTGATTTAGATATCTCCCAATCAGATAACAACGACGTTCCGATGTCCCAGTTGCCCGAACATGCCGAATTCCTGAAGCCAGTTGCGTCCATTCGACCCGACTTCATCTCGACTAACCTAGGCAGCGGACGCTTAGCATCTCAAAGCAATCCTGGAAGCCTCCAAAATCCGACTTTGACCCCTCCGGCGTCAATCTCCAGTCCACCGGCTGCCGAACAAGATTCTCTCCACTACGCGAGTCTTCTTGGTGTAATCGTCGACCTCGCTCGTACCAAGTCGGAATTTCCACGTGTTGGCAACTGTTTGACTGTATCGGATGGGCATTATCTCTCCAAACCGGAGGTAGATGAGGCCGTGAGTGGTACTCAGAGAGATTCCAAAGTTGGAGCGGCTGGAGAACTATTTGTAAGTCCATCGATAGCTTTACAAGCATTGCTAATTCCAGTAGGTGTATGAGTGGCTGATGAGTTTTCCGTTGCTGGGATGTGATCTTGATGATTGGCAGTCAAAAATTCGAGATCTCGTTCAGCCACATGGCGATTACACAGCCATCAAGAAATGGAAACACCTCGAAACCTCGGACATAGTCTACGAAGACCACACTGGGAGCCTTACCTTCTGTTTGATCAAATCTGGCTATCTTCGATCTGATGTATGGTCTGACAAGCGGCCAAGGTACCACATCGAAGTGAAGGCGACGACAAGCAGTCTCACCACACCTCTTTTCGTTAGCCGCAATCAGTACAAACTCATGGCAGACTGCGTACTTCCAGAAAACTCAGCGTCTAGGAAAGTATACGTCCTCGCCCGAGTGTTCAACCTTGGCCAGTTGGACATGGGGATGAAGTTGTATGTTGATCCGACTCGGCTGGAGCGAGAAGGAAAACTGCGATTCAGGGTACATAAATATGAGATGACAGAAACATCCGGAACTTGAAGGGTTCTGTATAGTCTAGTTTAGTCTTTGAGTCTTTTCAGCATCGATAGATGGCCAACATATTTCTCATCAATGTCGGATCGGCCGGAGCGTAAACCAGTTTGTTTCGGGTAACGGCACCATTGTACTTGCAATGATGATCTAATAGTTACGTTCTACCCGTGTCTAACAGCATCTCCAATTCCATATTCGCAGATCTTTGCGCAGGGGATTGCGTACTTCGTTTCAGAACTGCAACGACCCGACTCTCTTAGGGAATTGGCTCCATGGAGTACGTACATCTAGGCGTTTGGAGACAGTGTCTTGGATTTGTGCATGTTGAAGAGAACAGATCGAGCAATCGTCGTGGTAGCCGATGAGCATATCAGGAGCAAGACTATGGACGCGGCCTTATTATACACCATTGACATAGATGGCCTTCAAGTGCTACAAGTGGGACTCCACTACCATGTACCATCGCGGCTCAACCCCACGAAACTTCCAGTGATCCACCTCACAGAAAGTGAGTTTTGTAGAAGTATGAATACGTGATTGATTGATCTATCTAGGAATATGGGAGATCCGGAGGAATAGGAGGTGACTTATACGAGAAGTACTGAGACATTTCCACACTGTATTATTGCCGGAGGCATTAAGGCCAACGGCCCCTGTGACGCTGCTGACTGACAGAGTGATGCATAAATATCACAACATGGATAATGGTTTCCTTTTCTTTTCTTCTTCTATAACTTTGGTTTGCCGTAGATAGGAAATCGAACTCAACTTCTTTCCAGAACGTGTCAGTTACCGAGTTTCTCCGACACCTTTGATGGCAACGCCAAACATAGCTTTGATTCCATTATTCAATGTCGCCTTGCGGTACGAGCTGATTTCAAAGTCTCTGCATTAATAACGAAGTATTACTCATTAGCTGTCGCCACTTGTGCTATACATCAGCATATAAAGACACTATCTGCAACGGCAGTGGGCGGGGAGGAGGCTAGGAAAGGTTCAGAAAGCGAATATCATGATTGTAACTCTTCCAGTTCCGCAGCCGAGAGCAACAACGCTTCCATAGACTGCAACTTTGGCTAATCTATATTCAGGAGGAAGCCAAAGAATACGCTCGGTATCGTGACAAACCCATTCGTCGTTGACAAAGATAAGTGGTGGAACTTGTGGTTGAAATACAGGTCCATCGTCAGAGAGAGATAATGAAATAGGAATTGGCCCTCGGTTTGTTCGGAGAGAGGTGTTATCGTCGGAGAAAGAGAGAGTCTCGACAATATCGCCAACACCCAGAGACTTCAGCACCGCCCCTGACGCTGCGTCCCACAGCTTGACCGTCTTGTCGCGCGAGCCCGACGCCAGCGTCTTGCCGTCCGGCGAGAAGGCCACGGCCGCGACCAAGTCCAAATGGCCCTCAAGCGTCTGCCGCACCATACCTGACGCAACGTCCCACAGTCTGACCGTCTTGTCGTGCGAGCCCGACGCCAGCGTATTGCCGCCCGGAGAGAAGGCCATGGCCGTGACCCCGTCCGAATGGCCCTCGAGCGTCTGCAGCACCGCATCCCATTTCTCTTCGACCTGTGGTAACCTTCGTATCCATCTAGGTATGCAATTTACGAATTGCTTTCTTATTATACTCATTGTCGGTGCGAATACGAGGGCCCTACAGTATGTCCGAGGGGGAGCTAACCCGATAGTGTATTGATTGTAGACCACGAACCACTTCGCCTCATAGATGATATCCGAGAGGTTAGGGCAGTCACTTAACTAGTCGAATGCTTAGCGAGAACATATACTATGCTGGAGGTATACTAACGGAAGCAAACGACTCTAAAGACCCGATGGCATAAACTCCTTCCGATGCTTGCCCCATCCATCCGAGAGCTTCGAGCCAGTGAAGGAAATGCTCTTGTAGGAAACAGTGTACTTAGTCACCATCTTGAAGCTGGGCCTCGCTCCTCTGGAGGTGCTGGATCCAAAATAGACATGCATACCGAACACCAGGAGGGAGGCGCTGCTCTGCGAGACTGGTTTCAATATCAGTCACCAATGCTCCTGGTCGGCCCACACCAAGAACATCTTGCTTAAGAGCACCAGATATGAGCTTGGTGCATCTTGTGGCGAATGATTGATGCGCTTGCCTCTCATCGATCCAGAAACTTGGATCTCCGCATCTCCTTTCATCGAGAAGGAAGTCTCGGAATGAAGGATGATGTAGACGCAATGGGCGGATTGGCTCGTTGGGAATGTCCAAAATGGCGTGCAGAACGTCTAGTGTCCGAACCACTTCATCTTGCGGGGTGCTGAGTAGCTTGCTCAAGGACTGGATAGAAAGGGGAGAGAGTAGTCACAATGCTTCCAAGCAAGGTTTTCAGCATCGACCGTAGCTTCTTGGCCTCTTCATCTGAATACTCTGAAGAAATGCAGTTGCGAAGAACACTGCCATAGATTTCGTTGAGGACCTTCTCTGGGCCGCTGATCGCACTGCTGCTATGCTCCAGGATTATATTCAGTCTCTTTCCTGCAAACAATTTTCCTTCGCTGATAAAGCGACATGCAGTTGCCGCCCAGATGAATAGCCCATTTGCACTGTCAACGAGTTGCTTCACGATCTGCTCGCCAGGCCAACCAGCACCGAGATAGTGCCTACGAGCAATGCGTTCGAGCTCGTGCCGTAAGAAAGTGCGGATATCATGACCGACAATCGACAACGATATTTTACGGAATATAAAATCCTGATACACAACATCTGGGATTTGAACGAAGCCATTTCGTATCGGAACCTCAGATCGGCTCGTCAGGAAGACTCGTAGTCGAACGGTCTTCAACGATCGAGCTTCGGCCAAGAGATGCAGGATGATCCGGATATCGTTATCATTGTCGCACTCATCGAGCGCATCAACGACAAGGACGTATGCGGATTGGCCATTGTTTTCGTCCAGCTTCGACAGCGGGCGTAGGACGAGTTGCTGCCACTAGTCACGAAGAGACTGGCTTATAATATCGCGGCGTTCTGTAAGAGCGTCGCATATATGTTGGCCAAGAGACGGCATACTGCTCGCTAGCTGCCATGCAATGCTTGTAACGAACTTGCCTACATGGCCAATATCTCCACCGCCGCGTGAGAAGTAGAAGATGGCACTTAGGTGATTCTGGTCAGAGTAGGTACGGGCGGCAGTGCGAGCAATCGTCGACTTCCCCGTGCCGGCCAAGCCAGTAACCCAGAAGATGTGGCGCTCGTCTTGACCATCAGCCCAGTTATAGATCTCTTGAAGGAGGTCGACGGGGGTATCGGGAAGGCAGGTCGGGTCATGTTGTCGCTGGTATGCGTTGAACGGCGCGGCTGTAGCGGTAGGGAGTGAGTTAAGCATATCGTTCAGATCTGAGGTACTGGTCACTTTCCTGCTGCTTCGGGCCCATAGCCCGCAGAATGAGACTCACTTTTGCTTTCGCCAATGGACACATCCCCAAATTGGCCAGCTAAAAGGATCAATTGGTTCCCAGGCAAATTGCTGATGGACTGGCCGCTGCGGTTTGACATCACTTTGACTTCAGGTGCTAGTGCCGCTGTCCTATTGAGATACCCTAAATGGGTCTGAGGGTCTACAATATTACATTCGGAAACAGACTATGTATCATTCTCAAGTCGAAGTAGTTATAGTCTATAAGCAAATGCCTTGCTAGGCTCGATATAGTGGCATCGTCAAGACACGCGCGATGATTTGTTGCCACCCCTCAGTTGCAGTGCAGCCCTCTAGCCCTCGAACGCAGCTCGTTGTGTTCTTCGAATGAAGTACATGTACATGCCTTGCCAGAGTGACATTTCCAATGTGCTGCTGGAAACTCACCCCAAGCAATTGGGTATTAAGGCAATAGCAACCGTGATCGAAACCTCATTTGTGCTATTTGTAACGAGTCGAACTGCACGTCTTTGGGATGGATATTTGAGGAGGAGAGATTAGTGACTTTATGGCCTGACGATTGGTAAAGTTGGTTAGTAGTGGCAGTTTCAAGGGCCGACCAACGGTGGATGGATGGTTGAATCTTGGATGACGTTACAGAAATGGTATAGGAAATACGGTAGATTCTGGTACACGAAGTTGAAAATCCCTTGAGGATTCCGATAAACCGTTGATCCACTGTTAGGTACCAACCCATTGAGTGAGTTCTATGAAAGTCTCATTTTATTAGTAAGCCCATTCCACCATCTGTGTCGCCATCATCAAGCGCAGTTTAGAGATTTCTGTAATTCTCTCTGTAATTATCGTAGAAAAATCTCCTTGCCATAGCTGCAGGAAATGTCTACTGGGCAGCAGAACTCAGTCTCAGGGGCGAAGGCTCCTTATATATCATCGTCTTGATTCTGAAGATGAGACTCCTTCTCGTCGGGAAGTGTCACTTCTCCACGTATAAGTTTACCCAAATTTATTCATCGTTGTTTTCAATGCCGGGGTCCTGGCAAGCAGCTTGGGCATTACCTAGTATATAGGAATTTGAGGCTACTGATTACATACATCATTCTGGATAGGAGAATAATGCTTTTCCGCTCTCCATGCTTTTGGGTTCACATTGAACCAACCAATCAGTGAGTAGTCCATATCCATATGGTACTGGTAGTTCCGCTATGCTTCAATGCTGTCCTTCAAGTGCTCTAGGATTATATATCATCAAAAGCTGGAAACAATCGCATAACTTAAAACAGCGGCATTGGATAGCTAGCGGAATATCTGTATCAGGAAACCGAATAGGTACCTATCATGCTAATTATGGAAGCACAAAAATCGAGTCGAATACAGATATGGTACGCTAGCGATGACATCATGTTCCTCCATCGTCCAATAATCTCCGATATCCGGAGTCGACCTCGTGTTCGATATCCCGCCAACCTAGAAAATGTCCTCCAAACGTTCCGGTAGCACGGTTGGATCCCGGAACTTTGACCCTGACGCGTTTTTCGACAGGTGGACGTCGAGCGCGCTTCCCGTCGGGAACGATCTTCGGTCCGCCATCATCAAAGCGTTCGGGCTTCCTGCGGACGATAGCTATGTGTACCACGCGGTCGCGAGCGTCACGCTTGCTCAGGTGCAAAGTGCCATTAATGCGGGGCGTCAGCACGGGTTGCACGCGTGGTATATAGAGAAATCAGGAGACACCACCGAGGTATGCAGCGTAGCCCGATCGCTCTCGACCACCTCTAATCGCTCCAGGAACAATTCCCCGACCCAAAGGACATCGAGGCCTACATCGCCATCTTCTCCCCCGTTACTAGCACCACCAAAGCCCTCGCCGCCTTCGCCTCCAACGCCAAAAAAGGCACCCCCCGCGCCCATTCCGCCCCCCACCTCCACGCCCACCTCCTCCTCCCACCCGACACCAACCTCCGCCTCCCCGCGAAGGCGAAACCCGCATCCCTCTACAACCCCGAGTACCGCAACCCCTACCTCGACCTCTGGTCCTGGTCCGCCCGCACCCTTGACTGGTCCGGCCCCACCCCCGCCACCGCCCACGTGAAACAAAGCCACCACGTTCTCCCCGTCCTCTACCACCACTTCGGCTGCGTCTGCCCCTCGCACGACGCGCTCAGCCTGATCGCGCAGCTGTGCGGTTCGGCGGCGGGGCAACGGAAGGGGGCGACGCGGCCCGTGGTGGAGATCGGGTCAGGGAATGGGTATTGGGCGTTCGTGTTGCGGAGAAGGGGGGTGAGGGTGTGGGCGGTGGATAATGCGGTGTCGGCATGGCGGACGATGTGGATCGGGGATACGATCCGGGCGGATGGGCCAGGGTTCTTGCGGCGGCCGCCGGGGGAGGTTGCAGGTGAGGTGGGGGGTGCCGGGGCGCCCGGGGCGGTGCTGTTGATGGTGTATCCGCAGGTGTCCGGGGATTTTACGGCGCGGGTGGTCGAGGCGTATACAGGGGATACGATAGTGGTGGCCGGGACGCAGAATGAGAATAGGTTCACGGGGTTTGCGGGGGAGACGGTGGAGGAGTGGATGGCGAGAGAGAGGAAGAGATTCGAGAAGATCTGTCAGGTTCCGTTGCCGTCGTTTGCGGGGAAGGATGATGCGTTGTTTATCTTTAAGCGGATTGCGGGGGGATAGTGTGTACGGGGGAGCGTGCGAGAGCGGAGAGCTTGCATGATTTCAGTGTAGGTGCAACTCCTTGTCAATTGCGGGAACGTTGCTAGGTACCAGTAGAAACGTATTTTTCTTGTCCTGCTCTAGATTCATGGTCGATCTGTTTTGTATAGGATGCGTCGCTGTTGATGTGCGTTGAAGAATCACCACAAGGAGCGATTCTCTTCGACTGTTGTACTCATGACCACAGACTCACGAGTAGAAAGTCTCGATAGGATGTTCGGTCGTGCATTTCTAACCAGATAGAGACGGAGGCCATCCGTCCATGTTCCTCGACACGGTATGTCTATCGGCCATCTCTAAGGAATACACGGAAAATATAGTCTCTTGAATTCTGAATGCGGGTGGTACGGAAGAGAGTAGAAACCTCGCCGACCACTTGACCAGTGAGATCGTTAAGCATGCGCGACATGTCTCACGGTCACCTTGGACCCTCTACCGGAGCTCGCAGACGTGGTGCTGGAACCACTCATGCTCTTTCGGCGACCGTCGTCCTTCCCCTGCGCCGTCGAATGGACAGCTGCACCCGCCCGCTCATACGGTAGATACCCAAAATACCCCTCCGGCGACGCCGGATCAGTGACGCTCGGTGTCCGCGCCCGACTCTGCACCGGGCTCATCCTCATCGCTCCCGGGCTCCACGATAACCGCTGGCTCCCAGTCGTCAACGACCGCTGATGCCGCCGCGGCCGGTCGCCCGCGCTCGCGGGCAGCTCGAGCCGCGCGTTCATCCCCACCCACAGCGCCTCGTCCTCCCCGTCGCCGGACACCCGCCAGCCGCCCACGCCTTCGAAATCGCGGTTCGGGGCGCCGGCGAGGAGGGAGGCGGCGCTGTCGCTTTTACGAGGGGGGTGGCGGGGCGGGGGCAGGTCGTGGGGGGGTGCAGTGGTGGTGACGCTGGTGCGGCGGGGTTTACGGGGGGTTCGTTGACCAGGGAAGGGGACGGGATTCGTCGAGCGGTTAGCGAAGAGCCAGGAATGGGCGAGGGCGAGGGCGAGCTCGAGATATATGAAGGACACGCGGATGAACAGCAGCGAGAACGCGAGGGCGGTCGTCAGTAGGGCGAACACCGCGAGAGGGATCGAGATGAGGAGAAGGATCGGCGGACCGAGGAGCTGCGTAATGCCCGTCATGGTGGATGTGAGAATCCCGGGATGGTTTCATTCATTCTAGCGAGGAAGGTTCATGAAGAGAAACGCTGCAATGCGTTGTTCATCAGCTGTGGACATCTCACTGCGAGGGGAGTACAAGGTGCAGTCACCGAGAGTGGAGGGACGCTGGGTGTGTTGCTCAGCGAGAAAGTTTGTTGAGCTTCTTTGTATACGGCAGCTGCTTTGTGTGGCAAATACTTAAGTTAGTCCGTGAAGTACCTCAATACTAGAAACGCCTCATGGGTCTGCTGATCGCCGATGGCCATGGTTCCTCGGTCGGCAGGCGAACTGCTGGTCATTTCGCAGTCCGTCCTGTCGGAGTTCTTCCACTTGCGCCTGGTGGTAGGCGTTGTGATCCCTATCCATTTGGGTACAGCACTTTGCATTCTCATGTCTTTGTACCAATCCGACGTCAGTACCTCTGCCATGACAATCACATGGAAAACCACTAGGAAACACAGAAGCGCTAGGCATCGGTGATCGGAATGATTGGAACTCGCATAGTGGAGTCTTAGAATTCGGTGCTAACTGCTCTCAGCTCTGGTACAAGCAGCACCCGCTGGCTGGGAGAGACGTGGCTGGTGGGACCGATGGTGGGCGCCAAAACGGGGATCAGCAACTGTGGCTTGAACGTAGGTGTTCGCAATTTGGTCCGGCGGTTACTCTAATATGACCTCAGCTCAGTCGTAGAAGTGATCAAGTAGTGTAGAAATCATTTCCCCAGTCGTAACTATGCATCTCAGTAGTTCTTCAATGTACTTCGCATCCGTGCCATCGCATTTGACTGGTTCTTGAGCGCCTCTTCTGCAATCCTTTCCGTCAACGCATCATAGCGCATCATGTCTGAATTCCCGTGGCATCTCGGGGTGTATGACGCCCATTGTCATCCAACCGACACCATGTCTTCCATCCCCGACATTCCCAATATGAAGGCGAAGGCGTTGACCATCATGGCAACGCGCGGGGACGATCAGCGCCTTGTGTCCGAGGTGACCGAGAAGTTTGGGGGAGAAGGACGCGTCGACGATGGTAATTTGCGCTCGAATTGTCGCGTCGTGCCTTCGTACGGCTGGCATCCATGGTTCTCCCATCAGATATATGATGACGCGGAATATGAAGGCTCCACGTGTTTGAACACCCAGCAAAAGGTCCAACACTATCAATCGGTGCTGAATCCCAAGCCGGAAGATGAGGCGTTCGTTACCGCGCTGCCAGATCCGGAGCCCCTGTCGCAATTGCTTGATAGGACTCGGGCATATCTGGAGAGGGATCCTTCCGCTCTGCTCGGAGAAGTTGGGCTCGACAAATCATTCCGTCTGCCTGAAGCATGGTTCCCGGATGATCACCAACGGGATGGATCGTTGACACCTGGAGGCAGGGAAGGGAGGAAATTGTCTCTTTACCGAGTAAGCATGGAGCACCAGCGTAGACTCCTGAAAGCGCAACTTGGACTTGCCGGTAGACTTGGTCGGGCGGCCTCAGTGCATGGGGTTCAAGCGCATGGTGTTTTGTATGAAACGTTCAAAGAGACATGGAAAGGTCACGAACGGAAGCACATCAGCAAGCGGGAAAAGAAGAGGCAAACACGAGATCAAATCGTCCTTGATACTGTTGGCGACGATGACAGGAATCTATCTGAAGATGCGCGCGGAAGTCCCTCAGATGTTCCAGCTGGGAAGCCGTTTCCTCCTCGCGTCTGTCTGCATTCCTATTCCGGCAATCCACAGTCCATTTCTCCCTATCTCCATCCGTCCGTTCCCATTGATTTCTTCTTCTCTTTCTCTGCCGCCATCAACTTTTCTATGCGCGAGTCAAGCAAAACGGAAGACGCCATCCGCGCGGTGCCAGACGGCAGACTCCTCGTGGAGAGCGACCTCCACACCGCCGGCAACCGCATGGACGATCACCTCGAGCAGATCGTGAGGATCGTGTGCAAGTGCAAGGGCTGGGAGCTGGAGCAAGGGATCGAACGGCTTGGGCGAAACTGGCAGCAATTCGTGTTTGGCTCGGATGAGAGCGAACCATGATAGGCTGCTCTCTACCACGAATGCATTTGAAAACACCATCTCGTCCTTGGTATCTTCCTGTCGTGTGATTCATTCGAACCAGGACAACCATTGTTTATCCTTCGAGCTCTACCGATCTATGTCTCGTCAGGTCTTTGGTGTGGTTGAGTTATGGTTTGTTGTGGTTCAATCGTGGTCAGTTGCGGTATGGTGTGGTCTGGGTGGTTCGTTGCTATGCGTACCATCGGTACTGCTCGCTGCTAAGCGTGATATGATATACCAACTCCTGCTACTACCGGTACTGCTCTACTGCTAAGCCTGATACAATATATCAACTACTACTACCATTGGTACTGATCGCTACTAAGCCTATTATGAATTCACTCACGTCTCCGACTACTGGTTACTGCTGCACCGCTAACCCACATGTGAATCGACCAGTCTCTTTTTGTCAGTCGAGTGCCAGACTTTCACTCTCGAGTTGTTGTTGACATGGCGACACTTGTGTTGCGTTTCTGTTTATCCCTCTGGCTCGACCCGAATAATCTGGCCCATAAATACTTCTCTTCTCCTTTTCCTTCTCCCTTTCTCTTTTTCTTTTTCTTCCCTCTCTCAGCTTTTGTTCAGTGACAGTAAGTTTTTCCTTCATCCCTTCCTGCCTTGATCTGCCTTGCCTTTGCCCTTCATGTACTGCAGCTAGATGTCCTTCATTTGGACTGTCCATTCCATGCTCACTGTCCTGATTTCGTTTCGATTTCAGTTGGCGGTTGCTTAGTTTACCATCACATCCACTATTGACATTGCCTCAAACTGACCGTCTCACAGGCTTTCAACATGATTGAAAATCTTTCTCCGGTCTTCAAGACTGCACTTCCCTGCGCCCTGCGCAGCTCGCCTCGGAAGTCCTTGTCACCGCAAGGGGGACGAAATACATTACTTGCGGTCGCCCTCTCCTCTCCTGCTCGTGTGATGACCGATTACTTCGGCAGATCGATTGCGGACACCGAGTCCCAAGAACGCCGAATCCAGCTCAACGCCTACCTGAAGGATCAGCTGTCCCAGCTGAAACGCCCCGATGTTCGAGCGCTGCTCGACTCCCGTCGCGCCGCCGCCCTTCACGGAGCCTCTCCCGTCATCTCCTCCTTCTGCCATCCGGAACGTCCGCCTGCCAAGGAACTGGTCTCCAATGTCCGGATGTTGATGCCTTCTCCTGGCACCGTCAAGTCGATCTTGAAACCCTCCGGAACGTTCGCCCGCAAGGCTGCCGCTCGCGTAGCCCGCGTCGCTGACGCTTCCGCCGTGGACGTCATCACCGACATGATGGAGAAGCTCACCATCCAGGACTCCCCACTGGTTCCTCGCCGCGCGTCCAGGGTCCGCTGGGCCGACCTGGCCTCCAAGGAGAAAAGGTTAGTTCAACAGCGTTTGATCACTAACTGGCAGACGAAGGTCGACGTTGTGCCGTGGGAGGTAAGTCAGTTGGGCTTGATTCGGCAGACCAAGATCGAAGAAGAACGGGGAGCTGAAATTGCTGCGGTGAGTTGTGGATTTGTCGATGGCAAATGTGTCGCTGGCACTCCGGATGTAGACCTTGTTCGAGAGAACAAGCCTCAGGTCAAGTCTTCCAGGGTTCTGCGTCATGTCTTGCTCCGGGAAACCTCTGCACGCCGCTGGCATTCTCACCGGCCACCTACCTTCTTCGAGAAGATCCGTCCTTGGTGCATTGGCGCTGCCGCTGTTGTCGCCGTTGTTTCCGCCTTCACCTTGCTCTAGTGACATTTGTTTGTCCTCTTTCCCCTTTTTCTGGATGTGCTACCCATCTCTCACCATTCTCGCCTCGTGTTGGTTCGTCCCCCCTTCACAATTTTCCCCTTTTTTCTCTGCCCGTTTTCTTTTGTGCGCCATTGATGCGCCTGCCCATGAGCCCACTCCTTTGCACCTACACCGTCCGTCCCCCACAAAGGATAAAAAAAGGATAAAAAAAATCCCCTTCACTTCGGTCATCCACCGCGAGTGGCCGGTCCACCCGGTCTCGTTGTTTTTGGAGTTTTGGCTTTTTTGGTGTTGTGACGGCTAGGCTGGTTTTCTTGGTTCGTCACACACGATATGTCCTCCATCCCCCCGATGCCCAAGCCCAATTCACCACTCCGAGTCAAGCATACCAAAACACCGGCGACGGGCTTACTTCATCAGCAATAGGTTCGACTGGATCCGGGGTTCAACAGCCGATGGAACGTCTGGGGCGGCTGGTGTCGGGACCGATACCCGGTAAGTTTCTTCCCCTTCTTCTTTCACGCTTTCAGTTGCTAACATCTTGCGCCTTCCGTTCGGTGGGGGCATCTATGGCTTCTCACTAGGGATGGAAGAGGTGTCATGGTGGATGACAGGTGTCTGGACGGGCTTTGGAGCTGGTCGACAAGTTGGAGGTCTCTTCCCCATCCGCATGATCACGTCTCCCCTTCGCCATTCAGAGAGCTTTTAGATAGTCTTCACCTGAACAGGCCTAGTCGTCAGGGCTGTTGGCGGCACTTGGACTTGACCTGTGCCTCTACGTGGCGTCCAAGACGAGTAGTCCTTGTGACGAAACCAAACAGATCATCATGTACACAGCGTGCTTCACCAATGAATTGGCTGTCTTCAAAATGTGTGCACTCTCTGTGTGACATCTTGATGTGACGATTTGGTGTTCGTACGCTTGACGTTTCAATTGACCTAGTGAATGGGCCGTTCAGATGCGTTCGACTCAGCACTAAACGGCATGCAACAACAACAGGAACACCACCAATATGGGATGAATTGAAAATAAACAAATGTTGCCAACCTTGGCTCACTCAATTACTCCTGTATAGATCCATAACCCGATCGAACGCGTGTCCCAAGGCCCCTGAAACCGAAACTCCAAGCTATGCACATCATGAAGGTAATCTGAATGCCCAGAAATTAAAAGATACAGCCCAGATTGTAAGTTGTCCACGACACGCCCGCTAAAACTGCAACGTCGACACTAGGATGTCGCCGGGGGACTCGCCAGCCCCGCCTCATACACGGCCGCGAAGTCCAACTGCGCCAGCTGGGAGTTGATCTGGTCGATTTCCCGGCTCAGGTCCTCCAAGTTCAGCGCGAGCGAACTCACCTCGTCGAACTTCCGTCGCCGGTTGGCGTCCGCGACCATCTCGGACACGAAGAACTTCTGCTCCTCGAGCACGATCAGCCGTTCGCGCAGCTCCTTCTCTTCCGCTTCCATCTGGCTCATCGCCGTGCTGCCGGACATCTGGGAGCTGGTCTCGATGTCATTGAACTTGATGGCCGACAGCGCGGATGGAGGACGGCCGCTGTGGCTAGGTTTTTGATGCCCTGCGCCGTGGGGAGAGGCGTGTTTGAGGATTTTGGGGAGGGACTTGAGAGGGAGCATGTGGAGGTGGAGGAAGTTGTACGCCTGCTGGTACACGGCTTTTTGGAGTCGGAGTTGGCCCGGGGAGGTCGAGGGGAGGTCACGAATGCGGCGGGCCGCGGTGTCGTACTGTGAAAATGCGTCCATTAATCGTTTCCGCACTTTGGTCGCATCGGAGATATGGTCATGTGAGGGAGGGTTCTCCGCATCCCTTTTGTAGCGTTAGATGGTCGTTTCATCGTAGATATTTCGAGGGACGTACTGTAAGGCTACGAGCAACCGCTGGAACTTTGGCAGCAAGAGGCGGATGCCCCTTTGAAATTCGATCAAGTTCTCGTAACTTCTCTGATCGGGCGGTTTGTGGGCGAGTTCCCGTGCGAAATCGACTCGACTGAACAGTGTGTGGGAACAGTCTTTGCACATTCGAACATCAACACCCACTTTCCCCAGACGTTTCTCTGAAATGGCGTCAGTGACTAGATTCATTAGTGTCGTAACAGATATGAGATGTCGTGCCACTGAAAAGCTTACCGGTAGCAACGCTCAGCCCAATCTCCTTCGAGCAGCCCGTCCTCAGATCCCCGCATACGACTCGGCCGCAAAGCCGACAGTGGTGGCGTCGAAATGAGTACGTCGAGAAGTCTTGCTGACAAAAGGGGCACTTCATAACTTCGGCATCGTCCTCCCACGCAATCACGGATTGTTCTAGCGCCCTTTGTTGGGTCTTGGCCCCGGACATCGACCACAACCCGGTAGACGTATTGGGGCTTTCCATCGGCGGAGGGTTGGCGAGTAGCTGCGTGAGCTTCGTCAACCGTGCCTCCAGCCTACTAACTTCGAGATACGCCTTGTCAACCGTTTTCCGCCGAAGGGTCATGAACTCTGAGGTATGGTCTCTTGCGAACCCTTCCCGAATGTCAGAGGATCACCCAGTCTCCATGTGGTATGAACTCACCTGTGTAGTCATTATAGCCTTCTCTTGACTTATAACACGTTTCACAAACGCGGCACCAGATGCCTCGTACTGGCTCGTGGGTGGCGGATCGCGATAGTTTCATCTGATACATAGTATATTCCTCGCAGAACAGCTTGCCGCACTTGCGACAGTTGACACTGCCGTTCACACCCCCGAGGCGCTTATTGCACATCGGATCGGAGCATGAATCGTAGGACGTTGGTTTTTGCCAATGCGACCGTGTCACAAGTTCGTCGGGGTCAATAGGGTCTGGTTGAGGGGAAGTATGGCCTGAGGTGGGAGGAAGAGGTTGGGTGAGAGGAGGGGGCGTATTGTTCGACTCGAAGACATCCAGGCCCTTAAGCTTTTGATTGAGAGCGACAAGCGGTTGGAACTTCTTCGCTTTAACCATCTGTGTCCGGAACCATGTCTTCACCTCATCCGACTCCATCACCTCAAGGTTCGCATGGTTATCATCGAGGTGTCTGTATCCGTTAGGCTGCCGTCTGGTTGGATTGCGTGGTTAAACCATACCTATTAAGCTGGAGCAGAGTGACCTTTGGATATATCAGTATCAAACATATCCAACCAAGAGGGTGGGAATCGTACCATTTCATCGTTACATATCGGACATACCATCCGCGAGCTCGCGGTTGCGGCGGCCGCATTGCTCAACGACACTTTCGAGGAGATATCCTGGGTTTCTGCGCTCGAGGCCGGGGACTCGGAGGCCTTCGAGATTACGGAGAGAGAGCTGCCGGACGGACTGATATTCCGTTTGATATGTTCGGCGGCAGCGCTGGCCGGAGTGAGGTTCCTCCCGCTCCCTAGGACTCTGCCTCCGCCTAGGGACCTTCGGGAGGCCATGGCGGTTTATTGGTGGTAATGAGCTCGTTCGAAGGGGAGACCGTTCAGCCGGAGCATGGAAGGTATGGACATGGTGGCTCTGACCTTGGAAATCTGGTTTACGGTGGGTTGGAGTGAAATTCGTAGTATGTGCAAGTATGAAGACTGCCTGACTTCCACCCAGTCGGTTCGTTCAATTCGAGATGTGGGGTGAGTGCCTGAGGCATTATTAAGGATACTCTAGTGATAGAACTCGGTGAACGACAAGAACCACAAGTGCATTTCGTTGGTGTTGCTGCTCGGACTTGGACTGATCAACTTGGGACATATAGAGTAATAATTGATACTGAACAGTGACATCTCATTCGCGGCCTATGAGTAACACCAGCTACTCACATAGCTCTCAGCCCCACTAGCTAATTGTAAGGAGAATGGAGGACATCGAGTTTGCTGCCCTCGCGAAGGACGACCCCGACTTCGCCAAAGTGCTAAAGGAGAATAATAAGATCGATTTCTGGGACCCATTGGCGGTACAGTACGTTGTTGTTTGAACTGTGTCTTTCAAAATATGGTGCTAAACTGCTGCGCTAGGCAGTTGACCAAGAGTGTCCTTAGACGGGACTTTAAGCTGGAAATCAACCTACCCGGGGATCGTCTGTGCCCTCCAGTTGGTTCTAAGCGATCCAATACTTGAAGACTGAGCTGATAGATTCTCTAGGTCCCTAACCGGTAGGTCTGAACTATTGTATATTGATGAATGGACAGGATGCTTACAACATATAGCTTTGCCTATATCAAATGGCTACAGAAACTGATTGACTCGACTGGTGACAGCTATAGGGATGCGTACGAAGAATCACGAGAAGTGATTGGAATCGATATGTAAGAAGACACTCTTGCTATTCGGTATCATGAGCTCATGAAGTATAGCGGAGTTGGAGCCAGTTGCATCTATCCACTACTCGGATGTGCATCGAGACCGAACTGGCGTTTTGGAGGGACTGAGATCGATGCCCGAAACCTTGAGTTCGCACAGAAAAATGTCCGAACAAATGGACTCGAATCACGGATCCGGATTTTGCCCGCAAAAGAAGGCCAGCCCCTGATCTCGCTGGCGCAACTCGGGACCGACCATGCGGACTTTGTCATGTGCAACCCTCCATTCTTCACCTCCCTGGAGGATATGGACGCGACATATGAGACGAAAACTAAGCCACCCTCCGCTGTATGCACTGGAGCCGCGGTCGAGATGATCACCGACGGCGGAGACCTCGGCTTTGCGCTTCAGATATTCGCCCTCAGCCAGTCACTCAAAACGAAGATTCAGTGGTATTCGTGTCTGCTAGGCAAGCTCCAGAGCGCCAAAGATCTCGTCGCTCGTCTCAAGGAGTCGGAGATTACTAATTTCGCCGCACACTGCCTTCAGACCGGCGGTCGCACCAAGCGGTGGCTGGTTGCATGGTCCTATGACGACCTACGCCCTGAGGATAGCATTGCACGAGGCGATGGTTTGAGCAAAGAGCTACTTCCGCCATCCACGTCGGCCCAGATCCTCGTCAGGGACATGCCAGCTTCGAATTTGGGAGACGCCGTAAACCAGATTTTCGCCGACCTCCCGCTTCGCTGGATATGGAAAGCATCCAACCTCAAAGGTCTTGCTCTCGCTACAGAAAACGTCTGGTCACGATCTTACCGCCGGAAAATGAAGTTTCAGGGAGACTCGACGTCGAAGTCTGATGAGGACCGCCCGGTTGCGCTCGCTGTGCTAGTCCTGGTTCATTCCAACCAGGTCACCGTTCGGTGGATGAGAGGCGAAGACCATGTGCTCTACGAAAGCTTCTGCGGCATGCTGAGGCGCAGCCTTTTGGCAAAGTAAAACACGCGATAAAATGCCCAATGCCCTCGATTCTCACGGTCGGATGTTCGACGCCAGCGACGCAGGGAACCCTTTCCTTTGGTGTTCAGCCACGCATCTCTTCTCAGAGTACGCCATGATGTCGCACACCTTGACTGGGGATCCGTCGTGTAAATCAAATGGTAAGAATTCGCCATTGCATCTGGTACCTGTGCTAACAATGTGTTCAAGGGAGCTGGGATTCATAGCCCACTGAATCACACATCTTACGTTGCTTCCCTAGCTGCATACTCCATTCGATCCTATCGCTGTGGACTCTGCTATGGAATATTCCGTCCATTAGAGCAAAGCTGATGGATGTCGCATGAACTTCAGCCTTGGAAGCTTACATCTACAATGACGTATACGAAATGATGAATCTCGTCTTGATTTCAGGCGAGCTTAATTTACCTGAGCGGCAGTCTGCCAGCGAAGTTGAAACCGACCATACTCCATCACACCACATCTCCAAAGCACCCAAAAATGGTAGATTCCTATTCCGAATGAATCCTGACGTCTTGCCCAAGTACTCGTTCCTCCTTTCCACTCGCCAACTTAACCAACGCCTCTCCATCCACTCTCAACCCCACCCACTCCACCATCTTCGTCGCCCCAATCCCCTCATAGAACTTCAACGCATTCTCATTCCATGTCAAACACGCCCACTCCAACCTCCCCCCGTCCATCTCCACCGCCCTCCGCGCCAACTCCTTCAACAGCAACCCCGCATACCCCCGCCGCCGATACGCCGGCCGCACGTACAGGTCTTCCAGGTAAATCCCCGGGCGCGCGCGCCACGTGCTGTAGTTGAAGAAGTACAGAGCCATGCCCGCGACGTCGCCGTCCGGCGATTGAATCAGGAGCGTCTTCGCATACCCCGAGTTGCCGAGGCTCGTGCCGATGGAGTCCGTCTCTTCGAAGGACAGCGTCGTGAGGAGGGTGCCTTCGGTGGCTTCGACTTGGTCCTCACAGTTTTCGAAGGCGGCGAGCTCTTTGATGAGGTTGAGGACCGTAGTGACGTCTGCGGCCGTTAGCGGAGTCCCGGGTGCGAGACGGCATAGGACGGGAGTACCGGCGCGTCGTGCGAGACGGATGGTTGGCTCCGTGGCCATCTTCACATGAGTTCCCGATTTGAAATCTTCGGATAGATTCACTTGTCCTACAATCTACATAATTTCAGAATTCAGAATCACCAATATTTATGATTCGGGAGGGCGTCGAACCTGCTCTGATGGGACGACATTCCAAATAGTGGACCCAGACTCGGCGCTAAATCCCGAACAGGAAGTTATAATTCAAAGTTCGAACCGAAAGGGCAACATTATGACCGCCGTACGCATCTATCAGATTCAACTTGGAAGACTCCGAATCAACTCTCGGTTTGTTCTAATATTATCTATCAGCCAGACTATATCGGCAAAGCGATATGGTGATCAAGCACTATCAAGGCATCTGGAAATGCGCGGAGCAACCTGGATCGATTCGGACTTCATTAGATCGATGACACCATTGACACGTCTGATATCTGGGATAGGATGCCCACACGGTTCTTAATTCCTCTCCAATGATTTCCATACATCCCACCTGTAGGAACTCGGTCCCAATCCGGGGCGCTGAATTGAATTCGATTCCCGGTTCGAAAGCACCGTTCAGCATACCCGTAGGTTGCACCTGTCCTTGCAACGATCGCTCACGCGGATGCGATATCAATGGACCTTTCGTCCTATCCTCCTATCTCTTCGGGAGAAGCGTGAGGTACCGAGACCGTCTGTGCCTGGGAGCCCCACTGCACATCCCAATTTTTCCCCGCCTCGTTCCATTTCATCAGCGGACACAGGGAAAACGTATAGGCCCAGATCCGACGCATGGTCCGAGCATCCAGCCGACTCGGAGGTACCCAAGCCCCCAGGTGGTTCAAGGGCCGAGCCAGCACGATGCGTTCGAGATACCGGCTGACGGTCTTTTCCAGAATTTCCGAGTTGTCCTCGGATGAGTGCTCCTCGCCATCTGCGGTCTCTGCTTTGAGTGCGTTGGCACCCTTCACCATTTCGTAAAGCTTTTGCCGATCGAACACCACGGGAAGTCCTTCAGGAGAAGCACGTCGCGGTCGGGGGCCTTCCCAGGGCACTTTTCCGGATGCAAGATCTCGCAAACGTTCCCACTCCGATTCGGGAAGCGGAGCCTCCAACTTGTGTAGAAACTCGGCATACAACTTGTATATGGCGTTCTGTTCTCGTTTGCGCGGCATCGGCTGGAGCCACATATTCGTGGACGGGATCGCGAGCTTGGTCGAGCGGAGCGTGCGTCGTTGTCGACGGCCGTTGAACGTGTGCTGGGCCTGGGACCGGGCCAGATCCCGGAGTCGCGAATATCGTGGGGAGATGGTATATGTGATGTGCTGTTTGTCGACCGTCCTCGTGCCCCATAGCTGTGCCGGAATGCTTTCGAGGCCGGGAAGCGGCGGTTCGAGAGGAGGCGCATCTCCGTCTCCAGAAGATGCGTCCGACAGATCATGGTCAGGCTGAACCAAAGTGTTTATAAGCTGACGCCTGGGTTTGCCAGTCCGGCCGTACGTCTCGAGGATAATGGTTGTTAATACCGACAGCTTTCCATGGTTGGCATTCTGCAGCCTCTCCAGGGCATGATGACCTGTGTGCAACCTCCTTAAGAGGACAGGATCCACCCACTCTTCCGGAGAGCTTTTCTTCTTCCGGCATATATACACTGCCTCTCGGATGTTTTCTCGCCCATTCCTAAACCGTTCCAGGGCATGCTGACGACAGTAGGCTCGTGCCGACGGATCAGGAAGGTAGGTGGACTCCCGCAGGATGGCACGAAGCAGATGGCGAGTTATTGGGCCATATTTGGAACGGATTCTTTCCATGAAAACCTCTTATCTCAACACCCACGAACCCCGAGTGGTGAGACGCGTGAAAACGCGATGCAGACGCGTCCTGTGGCTGGTTAAGGCTGATCTACTCATCTACAAAGAATCCTCTTGGAATTCTCTTGGAATGATATGAACAGGGAGGCACGGAGGCACGGAGGGAACAGATGAAGCCTGATGGTAATAAAGATTACCTAAACACTGGCGTCGGGCCGAAGCGCTCCGACAGCGCTGATTGGCGGTTGGCACGTCGCACACTTCCACTCCCACTTGCTCCTCCAACGCGTTTCTCCGCTGTGTCGCGCGTGTCCACGTCGGTCTTCATCCTCTACTCCTCCATACCAATCCATATCCATCCATCTGTCTGCGCTCCACGTAACCCACTATCAGTCTATCACCCCTCCTCTTTGGATCTCATCATCGAACACTCTTAGCCTGACATCCCTTTTCTCGTGTGCGCGCTCATTCCCATCCGAGTACGGAGTACGGAATACCTCTCGTCTTTGCGCACGCTCCACACTGCACGCTCCACCACCATCGAACCCGACGTGACATGCCTTGCATTTGGTGATCCGCTTCCTACAGGAATGTCGGCCACGATCGAATCGGTAGTTCCACCACAGCCTCTCCCAATTGCATACTCTCGTGCGGCCAGCTCCGCTTCAAACCTTGAGGGAATGCAATATCAAGCCTCCTACGATGGCCGCCAGCCGTCCTTCTCCAGCTCGACCGGCCCCTCGTCGCAAATGAGCTTTAGCGCCTCACAGTCGGCTTCGCAACCGACGCAGCCAACGTCTCAATCGGCTCCGAATTCCTATCGAAATCACTCGCATGCAAATGGCCATCAGCAGGTCGCTGTCGAAGAGGGGCCAGCGATCTATCGGGTATGTTCCGATGCTTCTCGCGTGCCGGGAATCCCGACTTACATCACCCAGGCGGTCTATTCAGGAGTGTCCGTGTATGAGATGGAGGTGAACGGTATCGCCGTCATGAGGAGACGCCCGGACTCCTGGCTGAATGCGACCCAAGTGCTGAAAGTCGCGGGGGTGGACAAAGGCAAGCGCACCAAGGTTCTTGAGCGCGAGGTGCAAACCGGCGAACACGAGAAGGTTCAGGGAGGATATGGCAAGTATCAAGGGACCTGGATCAATTTCCGACGGGGTCGCGAATTCTGCCGACAGTATGGTGTTGAGGAACTGCTGCGCCCGTTGCTGGACTACGACATCACCATCGACGACAATCTCCCAGAGGGAAGTCAGATGGAGACTCCGACGAAAGAGCAGGCAATGGCGGCGCTTCGAAAACGATTCTATAACACGTCCATGGACGGACGAGTCCCGGTCCAGACCCCGAACGGGACGTTCTTTTCCAACATCTCACCCACCGCTTCCAATGCCCTCGCCGCCATGAACAAGGTTGCTCGGATCAATTCTCCCGCGCCTCGTCCCGGAAGCGCACAGAAACGGCCTGGAACCAATTCGCATCGTTACTCCCAGCAGCACATGCCGGGAAGCCAGGAATCCTTCCGAAATGCGAGCCAACAAAGCATGCAGAGTTTCACATCCGAACGAAGTTTCAATGGACCGGTTCCCAACGAGCCCGTCTATCTCTCGCAAGGGAGCCACTATGGAATCGAGGCGGCCGTCGATCGCCAGAGCGACTTTCAAGAGCCACCAAGGAAACGAATGCGATCCAGTCAGGAAGACCCGTTCTCACAGCTTGACAACGGCGACGCCGACATGCTGGAAGGCACTCCGACGGAGCCGAATGAATCGTTTGTTTACCGCGATCTCGGTCAGCTGCGAGAAGAAGTGGAAGAGGTCGAGCTCCGTACGCCGATGCCGGCGATGCCGCATCCCGGTGACAAGATCGATGAGGATAAGCAGGCACTATTGATGGACCTTTTCGCCGACCTCAACCGGACCGATTATGTTCACCACGAGGCGTTAACGACGCTCTCCGGTACCGACTTCGACATTCCTCTGGACAACTCGGCGAACACCGCGCTACATTGGGCCGCGACCCTTGCGCGGGTTCCTCTTTTACGGCTCCTCATTTCCCAAGGAGCAAATATCTTCCGAGGCAACGTCATTGGCCAAACCCCTTTGATGTCGGCGGTGACGGTGAACAACTGCCTAGAACAGAGCTGTTTCCCCGAACTCCTGGAGACATTGAGCCCCTTGATCGAGTACCGAGATACTCAAGGTCGTACCATCCTCCATCACATCGCCGTCTCTTCAGGCATCAAAGGCCGCGCTACCTCCAGCAAGTACTATCTCGAAGCCCTATTAGAGTACTTGGTGAGGAGTAGCAACACTCCTAACGGGCAGCCTGAGCCACCCCCGAGTTCGAGGAAACCGATTGGGTTGATGCGTTTCATGAGCGAGATGGTCAACGCGCGAGACAAGGGCGGAAACACAGCTCTCAACCTCGTTGCTCGAATCGGTAACCGCAGCATCATCCAGCAGCTTATCGAGGTGCAGGCCGATCCGACCATTCCCAATTTCAAAGGCTTGCGACCCATCGATTTCGGTGTCGGAACCGACTCGGAACGGACAAACTCACAAATCCCGATGAGCCAAACCAGTTCTCCCAGCAAATCCAGACTATCCTCCAGCCGTATCGATGAGAGCAGCCGGGAGATCTTGCCCTGTAGGCGTTCCCGCTCCAACATATATATGCCGTGTAACTAATAAATGTCCCAGCCTTATCCTCTTTCCTTTCGCAGACAGATTCCCAGTTTACGGCCGAGATCCAACTCAAGCAAGAGAAGGTCGACGAGACGAACGGGCAAATCCGCGATGTCTGCGCACGACAGCGCAGCGAAGGCGAGCACCTCGCACACATGCGTCGAAAGCTACGAGACCGGTCGAATCGCGAGCAGCGGATCGCGAACCTCAAACGCGCGCTCGCCGACCAGCGGGTGCGGCTGCAGAGCGGGTCCTTCGATCTCAACATGAACGACCTGGGCCCGGAAACTGTGGCCGCCATGCAGGGGCAACCCATCTCACGCCACGTGCGCATCGGCGACGCGGACGACATGCTCTACTACAACCAGGCGGTCGGCAATCTCCCTATCAACCCAGCCCTCGAGTCGTACGAGGACTTCGCCGCGTACGCCGACCAGCTGGCGCGGAATGGCGTCGCGGAGCACGTAGCCGCCAGCCTGCCCGCGACGACCGCCCTGCGCGCCATCCTCGCGGTGTACCACGCGGACAACCAGGAGCTGGCCGGGCGGGCGGCAGCGCTCAAGGCGCGCGACGGGGATCTGGAGGCGCGGTATCGCCGCGTCGTGTGCCTATGCACGGGCGTCGAGGAGGATCGCGTGGACGACATGCTAGCGAATCTCGTGGCGGCGGTGGAGAGCGAGCGGGACGAGGTGGAGGTGAGCCGCGTGCGGGAGTTTCTAAGGAAAGTCAACGTGACGGTGACCGCATGAGTGGCGATTTACGAGCTGTATGATGATCCCGCGTCAACTCTTGGTTAACGTCGCGTCTACGGCGACTGGATCCTTCGAAGCATCCGTATGAACCTCTGAGCAATGTACTGTTAATGATGGAGCCTAGTGATCGCAGTATCGCGATTCGCCACTGATATCCCCTAACGTAGTGAATGAAATAGGCAATATGAACGGAAATGATCGATATTGAATTGTGATACAGAGCTGATCTACCAGATCATATCGCGTGCTATGCCGATCTCTCGCAGCAATGATCCTATACTTCTAGCGACCGCGATCAAGCCTCCGCATCAGCCCCAGCATCGAAAGACTTCGGCTGCTGCGCTGCTCGCGACGGATTCGTGCTCTCGCTCCCAACCGACACCGCATCACTCCCGTCGGTGCCCATACTCAGAGTGCTCGCTCTCTTGTGCAAACTCTGCGTGCCCACCGGGAACTCGCTCCCTCCCGTCGTCGGCGTCCCCGGCCTTGACCCGGTCGGCGTCAGCCTCGGTGGGATCGGTTGCCCGGACGCATACTCCATCGTCGTCAGGGATATCCCGCCTTTTCGTCGTCGTCGATCGCCGCTAGGTCCGGCCGCGCTACTCGTGCTCCATCGTCGCTCCCGGTCGGCACCTACGCCACGCGGTGCAAGGTGGCCTCCGTTCTCGTCCACTTCGGGGGTCATTGACGTACTACTCCGCGACGACGAGCGAGAATGTGACCCTTCCGGCTCCCGTAACGTGCTCGGTCGTCGGCGGCGCTTCTCCTTCTCCTTATGCGACACCCCATGCGCTTGCGGCTTTTCCACGTCCGCTCCCCCCTTTGCCGCCCCTAGCTTCCGACTCGCCCGCGCCCACCCCCGCCATCCTGTCCACCAGAACCACCCGCCCTCCTGCCGCGCCACCTCCCGCTGCCGCGCGCGCACGCGCCGCCGCAATTCCGCCCGTCGCTCGTTCTCCTTCTCCCAGTACTCCTCGCGGAACTGCTCCCAGTGCTCGCGGAACTCCGGCGTGAACGGCTTCGGGAGGAGCAGCAGCTTCACGTAGTCGCCGCCCTGCGAGATGTCTTCCTCAGCCACCTCGACTCCCGCGGTGCTGCGGTGTCGCGCGTGCAGGTGCGCGGCGGCCTTCTTGTCGCCCGGGACGTATTCGACGCGCTGGTAGTCCGAGCCGGGGGAGGGGTAGAAGAAGTAGTAGGGGAGGAGGAAGGCGAAGTGCGAGAGCGATTCCCGCCACCACGGACCCCGCAGGATCACCAGCTTGCAGTTGAAGCCGCGCAGCCCACGGTTGGTGATGGCGAGCCACCGGCGTGGCCACCGCACGCCGCGCTCCCACTGCCCCGTGACCCAGAACAGCAGCGCCATGACGATGCCGCCGATGAGCGCGACCTTTTCCGCCGTGTCCACCACCCAGTACACCGACCCGCCGACCCCCGTGCCATCTTCCCGCGGCCGCAGCCACTGGCCCCAGAAGCAGTACGCGATCCACAGCGTCAGGACGGTCAGGGTGAAGGTGTTCTGGCGGCGCCGCGCCAGCAGATTGAGGTACTGCGCGCGCAGCGAGCATTCGAGGATCAGCAGGTTCAGGAAGATCTGCGACGGGGCGGACGGAAGGAGGGAGGTCGGGTCTGGTGGGGGTGGGTCGACGTCGACATCGGGAGGGGGAGTGCCTTTGACGAGGGCGTCGAGGTTGGAGGTGGACATGGTTTCGGGGGGATATATGAATGTCCCTTGTGTAAGGATGGACAGGAGCGCGAGGCTAGGACGCCTGTTGGAGGACTAGGCTACTTCATAATGCGAGGTACCGTAGGCAGTAGGCGAGGTCAATAACGTGATAGTACTATAGCGTGGATTGAGCCAGTGACGGGACTTGAAAGGGTTGATACTACAGTTATTACTAGAGGGTATGACGAAGGTTCGGAGTATTCCTGGGAGCTGCACGTGGAAACTGGGAGCGAAAGCGAATAATACAGTAATCGCAAGTTCGTATACCATTGTCAAGGTTGATTGGCTATTTGTGTAATTAATTCCTGGTAATATTTTCTGTATCAGAATAGGGCTGCCTGCTCCAGCTATCTGCGACTCGCTCTTCTCGCTTCATTCTTGACTCTTGACTCACAATTCCGTCGTATCCGCTCGCGCTTCAGCATTTCATTTCCATTGATTATTATTATCATTCATCATTTATTGTATTCCAATCTCAATGCCTTTCTCCTCGAATGCTGCGCGTGTGATCGTCATCATGGCTAGCATTAGCATCCTCCACTCATGCTTCGTCCGTGCCAGCTGTTGATTCCTAACCTCTGGCCCATCGACTAGAACCCTCAGTCATGAAACCAGAAACATGGTCCAGCCAAGTCATTTGACTCATTTCGATTCCTTTGAAGCCTTTGTTAAATCCCAATTTCTTGCTAGACATATCTTCTCTTGAAAGTTTCCTTCACCAGGGGCTGTAGGCCTATAGCCAGCGAATGGGCACTCCTTCGAAGTCAGGCCTTTCCCTTCCTGTCCTAACACGAATGTCTACCTCCATATGTCTTGATGTATCAGGGTTGGCTAACCTATTTGTTTGCATTGCAACACCCCAAGTCCTTGATATGGCAGGGTTTCATATGAGTATTGGACCATGAATGGAAAGGATCTGTTTCATTGTTGCTCCTCGGCATTAGACATTACCTACTTACATTTAAGGGCTTGTTGTAGTACTTCTAGAACAGCCATTCGGACGCTCGGATGGTCGTGCTCCCTTCATCCTAGGGCTCGCTAAATTATTTGATCTCATATATCTTGTTAATTTCGACTTAAGCATGTAATTCAAGCTTGTCCTTTGGCTTCTCATCCATGTGGTTTCATCTATCTAACACTCCTTGCGCCATGGACCCATCGTCATCTTTCAATCTCGGAGGCAGAGGCGAGAAATATTTCTGAGACAAAGTATTTATCGTCAATATACTACCCTCTCGGTTTACAGTAGCCTGCTAGTAAAAACAATCTATCTACTAGGCTAAAGATTTTGATGTGCCCTATCAATCGGCTTTTGAGTCGCCGACCTAAACATGAACTTCGCGATTAGAATGCTTCGCCGGACATTGATACATGGTACAGTCTTCTTTTCTTATTCAATCTACTTGTTTCATCCGCAATAGTGTCCGATCGACAATGCGCAGCGGGTATGCCTTGGCCACTCTCTCGCCAGCGCCCGGGGTCGAGAGGTTTATATGTACCAGCCTCCTGACCCTCGAACGCCGATATCCCGTGTGCACCTGTCTATCCCATCCGGAAATTTCACTCGTTTTTCTGTTTTCTTGAAAGTTCTCGTCCTTCATTCGCCATGTTGCACGCCACCACTCTCTTGTTGCTGCCTTTGGCAGCGATTGCTGCACCACTCGAGTCCAGGCAGCACGATCACGGGGCGGCCACTGGCGGCACTGGTGCCACCGGAGGTGCTGCGGGTGCTGGATCTGCTGGAGCTGCTGGAGGAAGCAGCGGCCTCGCTGGACTACTTGGAGGATCTGGAGGCGAGGGCGGAAGCAGTGGCCTCGCTGGACTTTTTGGAAAAGGCAGCGGCTCAGGTGGCAGCGGTGGTCTCGCCGGACTACTTGGGGGTGGGTCCAATGGATCCAGTCCCTTCGCTGGTTTGTTCGGTGGAGGCGATCCCTTGACGCCATTCAAGACGTACGAATTGGAGCCCAAGATTCGAAAGGACGCCAAGCGTGTCAAGTATGCATGGGGCCCGTATGAGCTGCTCGGTGCTAGTGTATGGTTCCTACGACTTGGACTATGGACAACAACTAACGTACATAACAGGCGGACAAACCCGCTGGAAGCTTCTCCATGGATCCAAATGGTCAATCGTTCATGTCCTCAGTGACTGGAGTTGCCGGTCCAGCTGCAGTATTGGCTGGCAAGGTTGGCTTGATGTATGAAGATGGCTGTGAGGCGAACATTGAGACTGGGATGTGAGATTATCCTGTTTTCCCTATGATATACGTGCAGCTCACACCTTGAAAGTTACACCCATCACATCCTCACCCGGGCAACGGGCAAGAAAGATGTTCCTTTCGTTGGCCGATGCCCGACCGAGGATGGCAAGCCGGCTAACTCAAGCTCTGGCTTATCCAGCCTCCTTGCCGGCCTCAATATCGGGAGCGGCTTCATCGGCGCTGGAGAAGACAATGGCAATGAGCCGAACATGTACACGAATAGTGACGGAACCTATCCGTCCGCGTTCAACATTGCTGCCGGGGAGAAATTCAGTGCCCAGCTTGACCTAGTCAACTACAAGGAGACCACACAAAAGCTTTACATAACCTTCGATATTGAGTATCTTGAGGGTTCGGCCGAAAACGATGCAACCTCGGCCCTACTGAGTGTTACAGGTGCGTACCCATATAGGATTCGCGCAGGTGGCGGCGATAGAAATGGACGCAAAATTTCTGGATTTCGGAACTGACCATGACCTAGGCTGTGGGGCTGACCCGATTGCCACGAGCAAAGACGGCCCGGCGTCCACCAAGAGCAAGAAATGGGGCATTCTTTCCGACGGATACATCGTCTCCGCCAAGGGCCATCTTCACGACGGAGGTGATAAGATGGTGTTATTCCTCAATGATAAGGAAGGTGAGCACTTCTTTCGACAATCCTGTACGAGTCCATGCTCACAGTCGCAGTCTGCACATCCGAAGCCATCTACGGTGGCGCTGGAGGCACCACCACGATCAATGGGAAGGAATGGGAAATGCTCAATGGCATGAGCCAGTGTAGCAACTCCATCGCCGTCAAGGCAGGCGACTATATCTCCATGGAAGCTTTCTACGATCTTGCCAAGCACCCCCTGTAAGTCTCCAACCGTTTCAAGCGGGAGAAGGAAACTAACTCGGAATCAGTCGCGAGGACCAAGGTGGCGCGGGGCATGACGATGGACACAGCTTGGGCATCATGGGAATGTTCTCGCTTTCGTATGCTGCAGGTGGCGCATCGTCCAACTCGACCGCAGCGTGAACGGCTGGCTAGTTGTAGGAGTTGGGAGCGCGTCTTGTGTTCCAGTGTGAAGCAGCAGGCCTTCGAATCTGATAGAATGCTTTTGATCTTAAATATAGGCTCTCGAGGCTGGGTGTGATCAACCACTATTAGTGCAGTACAGAGTGCGCTATATTATTATGTCTGCCTCGATTTTTCCTCTCTCTTGATCTAAGACCAAGGGGCCAAGGCATAAACACTCATGATCTTCGCCCCAGCCTCGCTTTTATCACCATGCCAAACTCTTCTCTTTCATCCGTAGGCCGCTTCAATTTTTCAACCTACCCCAACTTGACGCTGCAGGTGAGAAACTGGAGATCCGGGCGGTTCAACTCCTTTGGTCCCACTGAGACGTACCGCTCGTACTTCCTACCTACGCCTTAAACTAGGGAACCACCTTTGTCACCATATAGCTAGCCAGCATCAGATCTTCAGCTCCGAAGCATCGACATCACTAAAGGTCCGAAACGAATACATTAGATATATGACAAGTCGCTAAAGAAAGAAGGAAAAAGAAAAGGAAAGTAGATATCGTAGTATATCACTATACTCTGTGTTTATCACCAACTCCGTAGTTCTCTATGCATTCCTAACGGCCCATGAAGAGTCCTGAAATAGACTATCAATTAGGAAAGGATTCGTTATCATAGTGTCCCTTCAGGAGTACAAACCATCTCATCGTCTCTGCATTCAGAGAGTGTCTCCTAAGATCTAGCACGTCTCGCGCACCACTAAAAAGACGTTCCACGCCTACCTCAGCAGAGGGAACTGGGAGATAGTCGCGTGCCGCTTGAGCCATGCAAGGAAAGTCAGGTGCATTTGCTTTCCACCATTTCAATACCCAGTCAGGGTCACCGTCCGCAAACGAGGGATGCGACCAGCTAGCCGGAGCAGAATCCAGGTATCGGTCGACGTCCGAGGCCTGCGCACATGGATATGGCTGAACCCGTTTAAGTGTCTTCCACAGTAACTCGGGCATACCTGATGGGCGTTCCGTCTCTAATGGTAGACTAGGGTAAAATGGATATTTTTGCCTGAAGAATTCGCGCACTTCGGAAACGATCAGCTCAGCACCCTCTTTGTTCATCTGTGCTTCGATCAGGGATGTCTTAATACGCGGATCGAGGACAGCCGCCATGTAATAGGATATTATCGTCCATCATCTTCGTAAACTTATCCATCTTCCTCTCGCTCCTCTTACCGCCTCTCTAAGGTTGACACCCACGTCTTCAAACCCGCCTTTCGCCGTGTGAACATCGTCCAGAAGGTTATTAAGGGCCTAATAGATTGGGAGGCAGTCTATAAGGCTCGGACAACTCCTTAAAACGTGGTTGGTATGCTCCCAAAACGGTTTTAGAATCCTCTCAATTTGCTCCAGGGTGGACCATTCTGCATCTATAAGATGTAATGTTCTCACGTCGGGATGAGTGCGTATAAACTGTATAAGCTCTCTTCGGAGGCGGATCGCCTCGGTGATCATGATATATGTTGAGTTCCATCGATTATCGACGTCGTAGTTAATTTGCTTAGTCGGAGAGACGAGCTTCCAATCTTGGCGGCGCTGTGGACTTCGGGCAACCCAGAGGACGAGAAGGCGGATCTTAGCAATAGCACTTTTCTCCTCACTCGTGGTTAGGAGGGGCTTTTCGTGTACTTCGGGAGAAGTCGATGCTAGATTGAGCCATGCTGTGTAGGAAATCAGGATCATGCTCGTTACCACGATCCCAGACTTCATAGATGTTAAGTAAATCGATAGTGTTGTTTATTGAATAGGATTAAACGGCAGCATATGTAGGATCGTTAACGCGATAGGCGTGTCATAACAATCAAGGATTCGCGGCTTGAAGTAAACAAACCGCCATTCTCTAATTATCACTAAAAGTCGAATACGGTACATAATTTGACGCGTCATTAACTTGTCAACTCATGTAACTTATTCCCAGTGCAAACTTAATGGTTATTCATTTCGGAGCTCTAGACATCACTGACAATAGTCTCCTGTTTCCCATGTGGGCCATTTCGCTGCCACTCAACACGTGGATTCTGAACACGCTCATCGATGAAGTACGGGGATTGGAACCCGACTTCAATCCCAGCGTACCCTGTCCCGAAAGTTGGTCCGTTGAAGAGTTGCTGGACCATGATACGGTGGTCAAAAACACTTGGCTCTTCTATTAATGCCATTGGCTGTCCAATAACCCATGCATTTCTGGATCAAGATTTGTTTCTTGTTCTCCTTGGCTGGTCGTGCTAAGGGAGTTTCAGCGCCGCGACAAGGGGTGAGCACTTTATATTTGACTCACCCCCGCCGTAACTTAACGCCTGTTCTGCTGAATCGGTGCGCTAGGAACGCTGGACGGATCATGGCCGGTGATATGCCACAGAATCCCCACGGAATCCCTCCCTCCGGCGTAGCAATATTACATGACCTCGTCTTCTAATAACGAAGGGTCTTGGAAACGAAGCATAAGCCAGAGTGGTGCGCTGTTCTAATATGGTAGTCGGATTACCACCAATGATGTGTCGCGCGTTTGTTTAACCCAGTCTCGCGATATTATATTGTACCCTCCGCTAATGAAACTGGTCATAATGGAAGTATATCCCGGAGTGGTGCTCATCTGGCAATCACTGTTCCTGTTTCTTCAAAAATGTTATATATCGGCTGCCTTATCATTCTTCGAAGCGCAAGGGAAACCTAACCACGGTCCGATTCCCCATCCCAACGAAGAGCAGGGAAACACATCATGGTTCAATTCTTTACTCTCACGGCAGTGCTAACACTTGTCTCCATCGTCCACGCCCAGTGCGGCGCGGGCACGCCGGACGCCAAGGTAACCGGCAGTGGCGGGTCTTTCACGGCCACCAGAGGCGCAAACAGAGTGTACTCCGGCTCAAACTACCATGCTGCAATCCAGGCTGCGCTCGACTCCATTCAGAGCGGTCAGCGCGTTTCCGTCATCGCATCGGGGTCCATCGGTACCAGCACCATCTCCATCGGCAGCGGGAAAATCTTCGAGGGTTGCGGTACCATCAATGCGGCCCTTAAGAACGGAAGGGGTGCCATCGAGTCGCTGAACACCCAAGGAACGCAAATCCCGTACCTCACTATGACCGGCGATCCGTACTTTGGTCTGCGGTTCTACGGCACCCGCGATCTGGTCCTGGGCCAAATCACCATGAACATGGGCGGCAAAACCATCGGTATCCGCTTCGACCGCGACCAAGCCGCGAACTCCAACGTGAAAATGGACGTCATCCGCGTGACCGGTGCGGGTGGTCACGCCGTCGAGACCTGGAACATCGACGGCCTCGAGATCAACCAGGTCATCGCCCGGAACGTCGGCGAGTCCGCCCTGCTGCTCCAGAAGACCACCAATGCGAAGGTAAAGCTCGTCGATGGGGAGAACGTCGGGAAAGGGACCGGGTATGCGACCTTCCGCATGGCGAACAACAACGGCCAGAACAAGAACGGCGACTACAAAACCAACATTTACATCGACAAGGTCGTCTCCCGCGGCGGTGGACGCGGCGTCTTCTGCGTCTCGCAATCCGGAGCGGTCGTCATCGAGAGCGTCGACCTCGCGAACAACGGCAACAACGCCATTCTCATCGAGAACTGCTACAACGTTGCGATCCGCGGTGGGACCGTCAACGGAGGAGGAGAGGTTCGCCTCTCGGCCCGCACCGAGTTCCCCAAGAACCGGGACATCTCGCTCACTTTGACGGTGAACAACAACTCCGTCCGGGAGTCCCCTTGCGGTGACAACACCACCTTCAACATCAAGGGTAATGCGAAAAAGACCGTTTGCTGAGCGTGAAGATCGCCCATGGTCAACGGCATCAGCGAGATCTTGAATGTTTTTGTAAATGACAGGCAAGAATAAGGGATTATGCTCTAAATTCTCAGTACCTTATTCATACGACGAATTGCTCGGAATGGTGAACATGAACTCTACAAATAGAAGCGTATTCATACCGGTCAACGTATATTAGGTGGGGCCTGGCGTACCTGTCCCAGCGCCATGTACGCTTATCCGAGCTTTCCCACCCAGCTATGGCTTCTTCAACCTCTGGAATAGAGCGGCGATAAACGAGCATCGATAGGTCATACTCTAATGTCTCGAAGTTAAGGTATCGGATTGGGGGAGGGATGGAACCAGGGTGTTAAGCAAGGGCGGTTATTGACGGCAAGATTCCGTACAACACCTGGGTGCCATCATTCCCCGCATAGCTCCTCATCTTCGCTCTTCTATCAACAATGTGTGATTAAAGTATTGCTCACCTTTGCAAATAAATTGATCTTGACAAACATTATCGAAAGTCTCAATCACCCGTCGCGGCCACCATCGAGCATCAATCACGACGACCTACCAGAATAATAGACCACATCGCTATAATCAACAGCAAAATGTAATACATCCAAATCTTCCATCATATAAGCCATGGCTGATCACTTTGGATAGGGTTTACACCGCATCCTTCGCGTTTTTCGAGGCGCTGTGGGAGGCTGGGGTATCCCACTGCTTCGGTGCGTACTGTCCTATGTTAATGCTTCTCTGCATCCTCCTAACCGGTCTCATTAGTCAATTTGGGTTCCGACCATCCAAGTATCATCGAAGCGATGGTCAAGGGGCAGAAAGAGAAGAAAGACCGGTTCCCACGGATTATTACGTGCCCCAATGAGGTACGGCTGCATTCCTTGTCCGATTGTAGTTAGCCAAATTAAAACTTGCTAGATGGTGGCATTGTCTATGGCGGACGGTTACGCAAGGCTCACCAACAAACCGCAAGCAGTCATTGTCCATGTTGATGTGGGAACCCAAGGACTCGGCGCTGCCGTCCACAATGCATCGACGGGGCGCTGCCCCGTCCTCATCTTTGCCGGCCTCAGTCCATACACCATCGAGGGAGAGCTACGGGGCAGTAGGACCGAGTACATCCACTGGATTCAAGATGTTCCTGATCAAAAACAAATCCTGGCGCAGTACTGCCGGTACACTGGGGAAATCAAACGCGGGGTCAATGTCAAACAGATGGTCTTTCGTGGTACGTATATGCGTCTGCTATGATTGAGCTTAAATAAAACTAAGGGCACTGAATCAGCGCTTTCATTTGCCATGTCTGAACCCAAAGGACCGGTTTACCTCTATGGCTCCAGAGAAGCGATGGAAGAAGAAATAACTCCATATCAATTGAATCCCGATGTCTGGCGGCCAGTCGAGCCCGCCGCCCTGCCGCCCCATGGGGTCAAGACAATATCTGAAGCACTTGTGAACGCCAAGGAGCCCTTGTTAGTCACTGGATACAGTGGGCGGAACCACTCAACCGTTGAACAATTGGTCAAGCTCGCCGATCTCGTCAAAGGGATCCGTGTTCTTGACACTGGCGGGAGTGACATGTGCTTTCCAGCGGACCATCCTGCGTGGCTAGGACTCCGATATGCGGTTGAGGATGCAATTACAACTGCAGACGTGATCCTCGTGGTCGATTGCGATGTACCATGGTAAGCCTCCTGGTTTTGGTCGTCCTGCTTCGTGAAAAGAACTTGCTAAGTCACGCCTAGGATCAACACGCAATGTCTCCCGTCCAGAGACGCGAAAATCTACCACATCGATGTGGACCCATTGAAACAGCAGATGCCTGTCTTCTATATTGACGCCCTTTTGCGCTTTAGGGCAGATGCTGCTACTTCAATCAGCCAGTTAATCGAATTCATTAGTGCAACATCTGCTCTACAAACGAAGGCCAAGGCACTTGAAAATCGCGCTGAGGCTCTGCAGAAGTCGTATCAACAGCGGCTGCAGACGATCGCAAGCCTTGTGAAAACCGATGAACAAGGCCACTTCGCAACCAGTTACTTGACAAACAAACTCCGACAAGCCTGTCCGGAGGACACAATCTGGATCATCGAGGCGGTGACTCAAACAGTGTTTGTCGCTGATCAAATCCAAGCCAATCTCCCTGGGTCATGGCTCAATTGCGGTGGAGGAGGGTTGGGTTGGAGTGGAGGCGGTGAGTCCGGAGGCATCCGCAATGTAAATGATGTTTCGTGCTGATGGAACCAGCGGCACTAGGAGCCAAGCTCGCGACAGATACCGAAGGATCAAAGCGATTCGTTTGCCAGATCGTAGGGGGTTAGTACATCCTGTTGAATCTTTCATCCACATGCTTACCCAATTCAGACGGAACGTACTTGTTCACGATCCCCGGGAGCGTCTACTGGATCTGCCAGCGATACAACATCCCAATCCTTACAATTGTCCTCAACAACAAGGGATGGAATGCGCCCCGCCGGTCACTCCTCCTGGTTCACCCCGACGGGCTCGGATCTAAAGCGACCAACGAGGAAATGAACATCAGCCTCGCGCCAACTCCCGACTACTCTGGAATCGCAAAGGCCGCATCCGGTGGGGAGATCTGGGCTGCTCACGCTTCCACCGCCAGTGATCTCGAGAGACTGCTCCCGGAAGCAATTGAATCAGTGAAGAACGGACGTGCTGCAGTTCTGGATGCGCATCTAGAGGGACCAGAGGGGAAGTAAGTGCCATCTTCTGACATATATTTCCACTCTTGCTTATATACCGTAGGTTTGGAGGTGGTAAAGCCGCGTTGAGCGGTTGACGGCCATTGGGCCTCACAGGGACCATCACTAGGGCTTATTCCCTGGAAACAAGCATTGAAGAATGTCTCATACTCCCCCATTAGACGGTTTGCTAGGGCAAGTATCGGTACCAGTTACGCCATGCAGCATTTGCTTGTGCAGGGAAACCTAAAAACAATAAATAATAGGTACTATACGACATGCAATTGACCAGGAATTCACCCGGAACTTGTCCTGGAGCATATTTGCTTTATATGCACTCGGTCCTTTCCCGTGCGTTCGTCGTTCCCCACAGATATTGATAGTCCTAGGATTTGCCTTCTTGAGCTCGACAAAGTCGAAATTCGTGGTGTTTTTCTTCTCGTTCAGAATGTAAGCCGCTCGCCTCGAATGTTCTCCTACATCTGTGATTTATTCTTCGACCGGTATCTTATCCGGAGGCACATTTCCTGCAAGGTTATAATCTCATTGCATACGCATCTATGAAGCTGAGAACATATCAAGGCCCGGGACCCGGCTCTCTGCTCTTCGAACCAACTCATACATTCAATTCAGTGTTGCGCAACGCTCGACCACATATCACCAAATCCTCGGGGGAGCGACCAAGGATGTGATTCAGATTTTGAAGATCCAACTGCAATTCGATGAACTCTACGACTATGCCGAATTGCCGATCTTATCTGCTGGATGCCTGGATCGCAATTCGAAGAACATCACAAGAGGGAGACGGAATCATTCCGCACTGACTTCCGGTCAGGCGACAAGGCGACGGGGCGACAACATGACGCCCTTTCAAAGTTCACACACCACGATGACACCGATCTTGGGCTTGAATGATAATCCATAATTATAATGTTTCATTTCGGTACTCGGATACGGAGTACTGGTAGTGTATCTCGAGATCTCCTGCCGAACGCATTCCCAGCCGATTTAAGCGTCGTTGCTCTTGATTGATTCTGCCGCCCTATCTCATATGTCATAACGTCCTGCGTAACTCCACTGATAAGGAAACACAGTGGATAGAAGCTAGTAACGTAACGGCGATCAATTTCATTTCTAAATTCATTGGTTACTTGGTTTGATCTTTGATAGTATATAAATGGTTCGGCACTCTCTTCTATCTCGAGTTACAATGCCCACGGATATACCCTTCCCCTCAAATCCAGCCGAAGATTCAACATGTTGGCTCCCCTACTCCTCCTTGCCGCTTCACTTGCGGCCGGCACTCCCTTCGATCCAAGAGAAGCGACCATAGGCTCAGTCCATCATGCGCTGCATTTCGGCCGTTCGACGTGTCGAGAAGTGGTGTCGTCCTTCATCGTCCGCGTCGAAGCGTTGAACAACAATACCAATGCGGTCCTTACCTTGAACCCGCGTGCGCTTGAAATCGCCGACGAGCTCGACCAGGCCCTGCTCTCCGGGAACGCGACCGGTTCGCTCTTCTGTGTCCCGGTGCTTGTGAAGGATAACTACGATACCTTTGACATGAAGACGACTGGTGGCAGTCTTGCGTTCCGGGACTCCCAGCCCAGCACCGACGCGCCCTCCGTGGCAGCGCTCCGCCGGGAAGGGGCGGTGATTCTGGGCAAAGCGAATCTCCACGAGATTGCTCTCGAGGGGATCTCCGTCTCTTCGTTTGGAGGTCAAACGATCAACCCGTATGACTCGACCCGAACGCCCGGAGGCAGTTCCGGTGGATCCGGGGCGAGCGTCGCCTCCTCGTTCTGCGTGTTCGCCTTGGGATCCGATACGGTGAACTCTTTACGGAGCCCCGCGTCCGCAAACAGTATCTTCAGCGTCAGGCCGACCCGAGGTCTGATATCCAGAAGCGGTGTGATTCCGCTCAGCTATACTCAGGATACGGTTGGCCCGATGGCGAGATCGGTTGAAGACCTTGCCATTGCGTTGTCAGTAATGGCAAGCGTAGGATACGATCCGTCGGACAATACCACCGCCTTAAGTCCACCCGGGTTTCAGGAAACCAACTTTGCGAGCGGCCTATCTCTTGGGACGCTCCAAGGAAAACGTCTGGGGCTTTTGGAGCCATTCTTCAACCGGACAGCCAGTGACGAGACGACTCCGGTCAACGAGGCGATGAACGCTGCCATCGGCCGGCTCGAAGCCGCTGGAGCCACCATCGTCCCGATTCGAGAGAGCGTGTACAATCCGACTACGATTGCGGCAGAGCTGGATACTCAACGGTTTGAGTACCGAGAACTCCTCAACGCCTACCTTTCGCGCCCGGAGTTGGGTGGTCGGCATCCCCGGGACTTTGCCGAGTTCTATACTACCAAAGCGGAGGGTGGAAAGGGAGAGTTCCTCGTCATGCCGTCAGGATACGAGTATGTTCGTAATTCCTCCGTGTCGTCGACCGGCAATGCGACATATGCGTCAGTGCAACAGGGGGTCGCCAACCTGACCCTCACCCTTGCGTCCACCTTCGCCACCCATTCTCTGGACGCCATCATCTACCCCGAACAACGGAACCTCGTAGTGAAGATCGGATCGCCATCCCAGTCCGGCCGCAACGGGATCCTCGCGGCCCTGACCGGGCATCCCGTCGTGACCGTGCCTGCGGGCTTCAGCCCCAGCACAGCGGACGCGCCTCGAGGCGTCCCGATCGGAATGGAGATCTTGGGTCCGAAATGGAGCGAAAAAGAGCTTCTCGCCATCGCGCACGCGTACGACAAGGTCGGCGCAACCCGAAGATCGCCGGAATGGGCGGACCGACACGTCGAAAGTCAGGATCTGACCCAGGTACCAGTGATTGTTCCGGACCGCGCGAACATTCCTGCGGTGTATCCGATCGGTGTTTTGTGAGAGGTTGTTTGGCCATTTTGCCAATGATATGAATTACTATTTAGACGAATACCTAGACCGTGTTTCCTGCGCGAGCATCACTCATCCATGCAGTCAGCTTGTGTCAGATTGCAGCACCCCATTCATCCCAACCTCCAAGCGACATTAATTCCCGAGATTAGATCATTACACAGCACATGTTGCCAACTCGCCATGCTAGTGGCGTTTTCGCTGACCGTTCCCTGGGTCCACGCGGCCTGGATGGTGATTGGTGATGGGTGAGATCTGCGTTGGGGTCTCTTCCGAACGGTAGATTTGGCCCCCATTATTCGGCTCGATCCTCCAATCACCCGCCTGTAAACTCTCAGAGACCCACTCCTCCGCTTCCAACTTTTCCAGTTTCGGAAGTTTCTTCATCGCCTCAATTTCCGGTTTAACTACGCCGACTTTATTACTATTATCATCGCGCGACACTGCCATCTTTTCCAGCACTTGTCCCTAAGCCTTGAATGCTGCGCCACGCCGTCATCATCCGTGTGATGTTTCGTGTCGCTCGGTTGGGTTTGGCTCCGGGCCCGGGGTTGCCCTACGGTGGTGATATGTACCCCTTTCCCGCCCGTCGCTATATAAAGATGCTGTTCTAGACTTTCAAGTTTGAACATCTCTGTTTCGCATTTCAAAAATCTGTCTACTAGCGTCTAATCTGTTCTGCTCTACTTCCAATTCAAAGCCACATACTCAACCTTCCATCACTACTCTAATCACCAAGATGCATATCAAGCACCTCCTCCTCCCCGTCCTCGCCGGCCTCGCCGCCGCCCAACTCGACCTCGGCAACGTCGCCAACTCCATCATCTCCGAAGGCAGCAGCGTCCTCAACGCCGTCACCTCCGACGTTCCGGGCGCCTTCAGCTCCATCACCGATCGCGTGGCCTCCGGCGCCACCGACCTGGCCTCCGCGGCCGAAAGCCTGAACTCGCAAATCACCAGCGGCGCTGCGTCGATCGGCTCCGGTGTGAGCTCAAACATCGCCACCAAGGCCAGCAGCGTCCGCTCGGACATCACGGACGCCGCGTCGAGCGTGCGGTCGCAGGCGGGCGAGGCGAGCAGCTCGCTGAACGCCGCGGCGGGGAGCACGGGTGGCGCGCCAGTCCCGACGGCGGGATTGCATGCCATGGCTGGATTGGTGGGCGCGGGAATTGTCGCGGTGGGATTGTTGTGAGGGGTTCTCGGTGATGGGTGCTGTTGATCGTCCGGAAGTTGACCTCCATATCATCTACCGCTCGGGATATTCGGCGCTGTCAGGCCTTACTTAGAGTTTCAAAGTCGTGAGGCGCTTGCTCGCGTTATGGAGCTTTTGTATGTCTATATTTTTCTTCTGGCTGGGGCTAGAGGCGCGTCAGTTCGACCATCAAAATTGTGTGATATGGATGTGGATATCTACTGGATCGCTGGGGACGAAACGTCAGACTGCACAGCTGGTTACTATACCCATATCGAGGCATATAGCCCAAACGATGTCTTTAGAGACCCGAATTTTAGACGACTAATTACTGCCAATTCTATGACATTTCATATCACCTGGACTCTCGTAGTGTCGTGATGCATTCATGGCTACATGATGCCTTGGAATTTCGTGTCTGAGTATCGACCTGTTTCAAGGTGCGAATTCTCCATCGTAATCCCATCCCATACCAAACGCCTCATCGAGCCAAACTCAATGGCAATATCGTTGAACTTCATCTCCACAGTGAATGTGAATTCACCTTTTGCTCGGCTCGCCCTCATCTACGTCGTCGCCTGCCGTCTCCTGTGCGCTTATTCGCTCCACGGCGACCCACCCCTGATCTATATCCTCGAACCCAGACGTTGACTTCTGACGCTTGGGTTTGGGTTGTCCCTCCAGATCAGGCTCATTCTTGGGTGGATCTGGAAGTTTCGATGCAAGAGATGATGCGGGTTGTTCCTCTTTGGAGTCGGATGGCGCAGTCGGGGCATTCTCCTCGCTTGTTGGGGGAAAAAAGGTGCTAGTAGATGGTGAGCATGCCGCGTCCGATATTGAGAACAGATAGAGTTTGGCCTCGGTCGTACCTTGCGTTTTCATGGTACGCCTTCTCGTCCTTCTCCAAGAAGCTGCAGAAAATAACGTTCAAGATCTTCGAGCCATCCTTCCCCTCCAAGAAGTCTCTCACTTCGCTCAGGGCAGTTCGGCACGCATCAACACTGGGGTATCCATACACACCAGTGCTGATGCACGGGAAGGCGACACTCTTTAAGCCCCTTTCCACCGCCAGCTCCAGACTGCGCCGGTAACATCCGCGGAGGAGCTTCTCATGCAGCCCCTGCCCCTTCGTCAGATAATAGATGGGACCAACGGCGTGGATCACGGCTTTGCACGGCAAGTCGTAGGCCCCGGTAATCTTCGCGCTTCCCGTTTCGCAGCCGTGTAAGGTCCTGCACTCCTCGACAAGCTCGAATCCTGCGGCGCGGTGGATGGCTCCATCAACGCCGCCGCCGCCGAGCAATGAATCGTTCGCGGCATTGACAATGGCATCGACCGAGAGGGCTGTGATGTCGTTTCGAATGAGCCCGATTTTCGCGTTCAGGTCGGCGTTGGGTGGGTAGGCGATGGACGGCTTGGGGTCAATGGGAAGGCGATGGATCTGGTAGAGGAGCGAAAGGTTGGGGATGGTGGAGAGCGAGAGCGGTTTGGGTGGTGCCATGGTTGAGAATAAGATCCGAGGGATTGGAGGAGTAGAATGATTATCTTCTAGAGTGAAAGTACTACACACTCGTGGTTAGCTATATACTTCGGCGAAGCAGAATGATGCTGCCTACACTCCCGAGAGTACCTTGCTGTCCAGTCTCCACTACTGGTATCCCGGCTGGGTAGCTCACCAGTACATGCGGAGGAGATGGTCAGGGATCGGGTTCCCTACAAATCAATTCCGTGCACACACTGGCAATGTGTGTGAATGGATGGAAGGAGGAATTGTACGGAGGATTCTGATTGCTGGGAGCGGAATGTGGAGTTGCTCAGGTCGTTCCTAGTCTCAGGCTCCAACACAACGGAAGTTGGGGAAGTCGTGACCGGAGGTTGGTGTTGCCGCACTGTGACTGGTTCCAGGACAGAGGTGTGTGGCGCAACATGTGGCGCTTGGAACATTATAGTCCCTAGTCAGGTGATATTTGTTGTTTCATTTCAAGCCACATGTTGACGTCAGCAATATTGCCAAGACCCAATCCAAACATTCCGCTTCCGCACTGTGGCGCTCGCATTGATTTCCAATCGCTGATTAACGCCAGACAGGCGTCTGAGTCTCTGAGCAAACATTCCAACAGCACTCGAACGTCCTGTTCCGCGATTTGGAAATGGTATTCAAGTATCTTAGGTAAATAATTACATAATACATTGGTACTGCATGCATAATTAGGTACTGCTTACTGAATCCCCATCTGTCCATCACGAAATGGAACTAAGGGTTCGAGAACCAGCTACTCCTCGCGAGCCCCGTCGAGCAGTTCTATCCATCTAGGGGTATATATATGTCTCTGAATGCCTCCTCCTCTTGAGATCGCCACATCAAATATCAATCCGTAGAAATCACAGTTCAACTGTATTACTACCGTCAAGCTGGCTTCACGACTCCTCCGTTCATCACTGCCTCGAGTCACCCCCCGCCTGTCTCAAACTTCTCGAGCAATGTCTACAGCTACACAGAACTTAACAGTTACTACCCGCCCGTGGAACACGCGAGGACACGCTGACCACGGCTGGCTCCACACCTACCACACCTTCTCCTTCGCATCATACTATGACGCATCCTACACCTCGTATGGACCGTTGCGCGTCATCAACGAGGACCGCGTAGCCCCTTCGAAGGGCTTCGGTGCCCACCCCCATGCCGAACACCTCATCTGGACCTACGTCGTGTCCGGGGAACTGTCCCACAAAGACAGTCTCGGCAACGTCGAGACCCTCACTCGCGGCGACGTCCAGTTCACGAGCGCCGGAACCGGCGTGCGCCACAGCGAATGGAACGGTCATACGGAGCGCGAGGTGCACTTCCTCCAGATCTGGGCCAAGCCGAGCACGAAAGGCCTCGCCCCGGAATATGTCACGCGCCGCTTCGAGGAGGCGGAGAAGCAGGACCGCTTGGCGAGGATCATCGACTCGGTCGACCGAGTGGGGGAGAACGCGGACAATGCGGAGGGTCCGATCGCCTTGCACGCCGACTTGACTATGGATACCACGGTTCTTTCGCCTGGTAAAAAAGTGGTGCACGACCTCGTGGCCAAAGGGCCGAGGAAGGTCTATGTCCACGTGGTTATGAAGGGTCGGCTTCAGCCGAAGCAGGGCGGCTCTCAGATCAAGATCGGAGATAAGGTTTTGGGAGAAGGAGACGGTGCCTTTGTCGAGGGAGCGGAAGGGCCAGGAACGGTTGAAATAGGGAATATCGGGGATTCGGAGGCTGAGGTGTTGGTTTTCGACATGGGACAAAAATAGTGATATTGAAATCGATCCCAGGCAACATCTTGCTTCATCCAAATGAATGTATCTAGCATGGCGTTAAGGGATATGGAAAAGTCACAAATCGAAGAAGTCAAAAAAGCTGTTGGGGAAATATGCTCCGTACTGCAGGTCTCATAGGAAGCCCTAGTACTTCCTGATAATTAATCGCCATACCTATACGGTCCGTCCAAACATGCAATTGTGTAGCAACAATTGTCCGTTCAGTTGCCCTAACGCCTCGCTCTTATGGATATCTCAAAACACAAAAAGAAAAAGGCAAAGTAAATGCATGAGAAGGTTAAGGATGGTAAGAGGCTACCTCTAGCCCGGTTGCCCTGCAATGCGAACATCCTCCACGCCCTGCTGACGTTCAATCTCCATACCGATCGCTAGCACCCATCGATCTCTTTCCGCGCGGCTCCTCGTCCGGAACACCTCGTTTCGCCCCGTCACGCCCAGCTGACTGACCCTCTTCAGCCGTGATCGCATTCGGGTTTCCAGTCCGCTGCGCGAGCCGGATCCGGTTGAGCCGGCCGATTCACGCCTTGCATCGATCTGTGGATCCGCCGGAGTCTTTTTGGATTCCTCCAGCTCCTGACTGCGGAAGAAGCTCTTCCGCTTGCTGTGCCAAATCACGAAGCTCGTCATCAGATCATCGTCTTGGCTGGTCCAGCCGTCTTCCCGATAGAGCCGCGGCAGCGCCGTTCGGCCGGGGCGGTTGCTGTCGAACGTTCGATTCTGATACAGCAGCTCTGGCTCGGTCAAGGGCCCCGAATAGATGTAACACTCGCTCAAATCGATGGCCTGCACTTTTTCGTGGTGAATCTGTGGCACTTGGATGCCGGACTGCGTGCGAAGGCTGGACGAAAAGATGAGGAGCTTGCCTTGGGTTAGGATGACCGAGACGCGGATGAAATTGGTGTGCTTCCGGGGCTTGCGGAACAAGGAGCCGGACAGGTGGATCGCTCGACAACACGACGGGCCGCACATGTTGTATATGTCCGAAGAGGCGAACGAATTCGTGACTTCCCACTTCCGTGCATATTGACCGACGATGGCTTCCGCAGCCTCGTCGATGCGTAGCTGTTCGAGATTTTGTTTCCGAACCAGCTGCAGAAGGGTGACGTCCATCTTCGTGCGGGCCTTCCAATACCGCACAAGATCACGGAGGCAGCGTTTCCACTCGTTTTTCGTGACTTTATCGTACGCCTGCAAGCGGATGATCAAACCGTTTCGGAGGACCAGTTCGAACGTCCGGTCGTCGTCGAAGTTTCCGGACATCCCATCTTCTCTATATGTATCCGGAACTTCTTCATCATAATCCGCATCAGGACCCTCATCGACGTTGTCGTCAGCGACGGTGTCACCGCGCACCACGTTTCGCACCTTGGTCACATTGCAGAGGTTGATGCACCCGTCGCATTCCGCAAGGATATTGACCTTCCTCTGCATCTCAGCATAGGCCCCTCGATCGTGATGAGAGGCTGTGGTTTCCGATGCTCTTGACCCCAGCCACTGTATTCTATCATCCTTGACCGGGAATGGATCGATGTTGTACATGAGCGGCGGTGGTTCCACGATCTCCTCACTCGCTGGGACTTCGGTGCTCCTAGATTCCGCAAGGGTGGGAGGAGGCGGCGGCACTACCTTCGCTGGGCGGTTGAAGACGAGAAATTCATCATGGGTCGAGAAATACAACCGTTTGTGGAACAGTTTGCCCATTCTCTGATGAACACCCCGCTGCGAAGTCAGTCGAACCAAGAAACCTTCGACAGGCAGAGGTTCCGTGATGAATTCGCCGCCGTTCACTCGCACTGTGGTCGCGTAATGTCGTTTTTGTCGGAGTTCCAGGTCATGAGACTTGATCATTGCCAGCGTGCCGTACATCTTGCGTTCATTCGCGCCATGGATCCATTCCAAACGATCATACCGTCTCCACGCTAGACCAAACGACCGGTCTTCTCCTGCAAGCACTTCCATGACGTCGCGAAACTGGGAGGATTCTTTCAGAAGGATAAGACATCGCGAAACGATTTGGCTTGCGACCGCCTGCTCTTGCTCCAACGTCTTAGTGATAGCAGTGTCATCCCCCTCCGCAGCCGGCAGAAGATCCCGAGACTCCTCGAGATCCTGGAAGGGATTGTCAAGCAGCAAGTTGACGTTTAGGTCGGGGACGTTCACCTGGAGTTCTGCCGCTCGCCTCCAGCCTAGGATGTTTCGCAGAAACGTATGCCACTCCACCCCAGCGATTCCCGATCGTGTTCGCAGCAAGAATATCCTCGTGCCTCGTGGAAAAGACTCCCAGAGCACCAAGGTCTTGTCCAAACTGCTGAAGAGGTTGACGCGAACGCGTTTCAGGTCCAGGTTCAACTCAAACTTGAATCGCTTTTTCAGCTCGGGCGTCTCAACCTCCGGGATCACTCGCGTCTCATAGATCTGCAGCACGAACCCAGCGCCGTCCTCCCCGCCTTCTCGACACACCACCATGTACTCCCGCCACTTCTCGAGAGTCCGTGTGATTATCTTCTCGCTGCAGTTCTCATCGTAGTCTGCCGGCAGCTTCGTGTCCGGTGACAAGTCCACGCGGATCAGCATTTTCTCCATCTTTACGATTTGGCCTTCTTGACGTCGACGACGGAATAGCGCCCCTGCACGGGTTTGCATGGAAACCTGTCCCGCCCGAGCTTTGGCTAAAAGATGTGCGCGACGGGAATCTTCCGCTATATCGAAGTGAACTACTCCACGGCTTTTCCTACGAGCTGACCGTTTGGAACCGGTCACTTGTTCGGCATCAGGTTCAATACGCGCTTCCTCGTCATCGCCATGGACTAGATGGAGGCCCGGCCCGTTAGTTGGATCCTGGTCGCGGGTATATGCTCCGTCGAGACCATGTCGTAGAAGAGAGACATTGGACGAAGTGGGCTCGAGAGGACCGGTATCCGACCCAGGAACACCCAATAGGCTTGACACCCTGCGAGTTTCTGTTGCATCTGAATTGGCTTGCTCCTCGTCTCCAGCTGGACCTGGGTCATTGTCAGACTGCGCATTTGTCCTTGGCTCTCCGTTCGGCTGGTCGGTCATGAGCACCTCCTCCTGCGCCGACCTCGTCCTGCTACTGGACTGCGAGGATTGTATTGACTCTGCATCTGAAGACATTTCGGCTTCTCGTAACGGTCTCGATTCCTCTATGATGTCCTCCATTTGCTCCCCAGAAACATCTCGTTCCAGCGATCCGGCTCCATCATCGTCGGGCGATCGTTCTCCTGGCGCGGGCGATGCCGATGGGGCAGCAATCGTGGCATCAGCATCCCCATCGTCATCTTCCGAGTCCGCTTCCGTAAGATCCCCAGGCTGTGGAAAGCTCGCGGCAAACGAAGCCGATGCGCTCGGGCCCACAAGACCAAGCAATCGTCGCTGTCGTGCCGTTTCTGGGTTGGCTGAGAAGGTGACGGCTCGGGAGGAGTAGTTGATGTGTAAACGATGCTGATACCGCTCGCGTCGATGGGTCTTCAGCCAGCCCTCGGGAATGGGTCCGATGAAGTGGCGCCTGGCGGTGATGTGGAGGTGGTTGGGAGTCGCATGTTGCTGCGATCAATGAGTCTGAGTTCACCACTACAATCAGAAAAGCCGACGTACAAGTCGTTGAGCGGTATAGGACTTGGAGTCAAGCTTCGGGGCCGAAGGTTGGGTAGGATCAACGTGTGATGGCTGGGGATTCATCTGCCATGAAACAGCCTTTACGCGGATGGACCACGACGCGGGCGGTTGGAAAGGAACAATAGATTAGAAATTAGTCATTTAGGCGCGATCAAACAATACGAAGCACAATACTAAGAAGAAGTGAATAATGATGCATGGAGAGGAAGTGGTCGACTTCAAGCCTTCGAATGCAGTGGTGTAGATATAGTTCCCATCCCTGCTGCCCTTGCTGATAACTGGGCCGACGTCATCCATCACGACCAAAGCGCGAGCCTCTACTCTCAAGGCACAACTATGATTGACAGATTGAGAGCTCTTTCTTGATCTTGTGGGTGGTGGTGCATGGCCGTTCTTAGTTGGTGGAGTGATTTATTGGCCGTTTAACTGTTCGAACGAACGACAGACCAAGGCCGTAACCGACTGATAAATGGTAACCAGGCTAGCTGTGGGGGCCTCCAGCGTCAGAGAAGCCTCTCCTGATTTATGAACAGGTACTATAAGAGCCGCATTCACCCAAAGAGCTACCTAACGGACGCTGCAATCGCAAAGCAAAGGAACTCGTCATCACTCAACCACCGCCATGACCGTGCCCTGTCCCTTTCTGACTCACCAACTCCCTAAGCTCCTTGATCTCCGCCCTCAACTCCCGAATCTCGAGAATCGCCGCATCCGTCTCGACGTTCGGCCTAGAGTCCTCCACCTTCTTATGCCATCCCTCTCCCTCGAAATCGAGCTCGCCGTCCATCTGCTCCCACTCCTCGATCACGTCGTCGTACTCCTCGCCCCGCTTCCGGTTCTTCCGGACGAGGTGCGCCTGCTGCGTCTCCAAGATCGCCGTGATCAGTAGCAGGGGGGAGTAGATGACCAGCATGATGTAATCGTTCAGCTTCGCGTAGGTCGCGTCCGGCAGCCACCATTCGAATGGGAGGATGAGGCAGACGATCTCGATCACGTTGAGTGCTAGGGTCCTCGGTGAGCTAGTGGCGGCAGTTCTAGGGGGATTACGGAACTTACGAGCGATGAAAACATTCTCATCCGGGGCGCGAACAAATTGCATGGTCTTCTGCGCAAACTGCAATGGTATTAGGGTGCATCTGGGAAATGTGGGAGCTTATTGATGTTTACCAACGCCATATACTCATCCACTGCATTGTCCGTAATATCCTCATATGCGCTGTTGTATAGGGCGATGAGAATATTCAAAAGCACTGTAGACGTCAGTAATCTGCACTCGATGGATGGCTCACAACGGTTGTACTTACCGACCATGATTACGAAGGTATAAATGTAATAGAGAATGATGCCGAACGGAGGCTGGTCCGGTTAGTCTAGTCATGGAGCGACTGGGAGCATCCTTACCGCATAGTTATCGAAGCCACTGAAATCTGGAGACTGCATGATCGCATTCGCCATCGCTTGAAGGATGAAGGTCGTGGCAGTCAATTTGTTATCAACCTGGTCCAGCCCGACGAACGCCTGCAAGAAGCCGACCAGGATGAAAATCAACAGCGCAAAGAAGATAAGAGACTCCTTCATCATGACCTTGAGCACCACAAGCATGGCGCCGAAGAACCGGAACGAATCGAGGTACAGCACGAGTCTTCCCCAGAACATGGGAGCCGTGAAGGCCAAAAAGTTGTAGCTCAATTCGTTAAAGTGGCCTCGTTTGACGTCGCCCATAGGGTGCGCCAGCGCAACCATTCTCAAGACGAAGCTTACCGTGAGCAGGGTGTAGAGGGTACTGTTAAAAGCATTCCAAAACCCAAAGTAATAGCGGCCAATTTTCCAGAATTTCGACACTTCTTCGCAGATGAACCCCAGCGTGGAGAGGTACAGAAGCCCTTCCACGATATCCAGGTCGCCTGACGGATTGATGGTGTTGACGGCAGCTGTGTACAGCGCCAGGTAAATGAACGAGAAGGCAATCTGGACGTTGTTCTGATAGCGCGGCACTCTCAGGCGATCCGGATTGAAGTGTGCCCAGTAGTTGGTGTTCGTTTTCTCATGATAATCGACAAACCGGGACGGATCGTCGTCATCTTGGACCAACCAACCCCTCCAGAGATATGCTATGCACTTTTGGTACCCAGACGAGCCGATCACAGTTAAGGCATGGAGGTCGACGGCTCGCTCCACAGCATTGGCTGGTAGCGTATCTTCTTCGTTGACATATATCGAATATCGTTTGAGGAGGACCTGTTCGAGGAGGTACTGCTGGTCTTCCTCTTCTTCGATTCTGTCGATATATTAGCATGAACGCGTGCCGGAGGATAATCGAATAGGACGACAACCTACATTCGCTTGGCAATGATTTCGCATGCCACACTTCGGACGCGATGCATGTCCGCATCCCAGAGCTCGTGATGCGCCTGGATGGTGAACCATTTCTTCGCCACCAGCAGGCAGTACACCACGCACGCAGCGTATTCCTCGCCCCCCGCCTGCTTCGCGGTGTTCACGACGGCATGTGTAATGATCGAGCTGTGTGGTTTCGTGACCGTGCACTCGTCCAATTCGCAGGGGATGACCTGTTCGATCTGGTGCTTGAGGCGGAGGGCGACTTTGGTTACCTCTTTGGCGGGGAAAGGAGAGGGCACGACATTGTTTCGCCGGGTCGGTAGCACTAACTAGGATCAGTGACCGTCATCTCCAGGCAAGGGGCGTACGGGATCGCACGAGCTTGGAATTCATGGTGAAGATGGCGACGGTCTCGGCCATCCCAATCGAAGAGACGGCCCCAGCGGACCATTGTCGAGGGGGTTGGGAGGACGCGGCGGCGATTGGAGTTGGGGAATGAACCAAACAACAAACACGCTGTAGTAAACCTAAACCGACTTCAATAATTTACAACTGAGCTCATGGAACACGTCGAAAGTAGTGAATGCATGGCAATGTTTTGGGAGGGGAAAGTTGGAATCGGCTGGACTGGAGTTTGGACTGATAGCTCCAAGCTTCGCGCCCAGGGAGAACGTCACTCAGCAACAAGGGGGAACCCCTGTTGGATCTTACTCAGTTCCTAATGCGATCGTCATAATAAATGCGGGGTGGCTCCCTGAACGTGAAGTGTGCCGAATCGTATTGAATAGAATACCATATAGGTACCTAGGAGATGGCGGATGGGAATACTATAGGATTCGGAGAATAGTGAGGTACCGGTATTCATATTTGCATTGCTGAAATACGTTGGTACGACTGGGAGAACAGAGTAGCCATGCAATACATTCATTCATTTAGAGTGCATCCGAATTCGTCACTGTGTCCAGGAGATGGACGCCCTGTTGAGAACACAGCAACTCACGATGCCTTCATCGTCTTCACTCTGCGATCCCGTAGCTACGGCCCGAAGCCTTCCACTAGGGACAATTCCAGGGACTGCCTCTCTGTGACCGGTAGACCCGTGCTCCCCTAAGACCTCTGCGCACGAAAACACATCAAGGAGACTGGGAGTCTCACTCCGGGATGGCTTCGTCTGAATCGCTCTCGTCCTCATCTCCGCTAACCTCCTGGTTTTCTCTCTCCTTCTTCTCCATGAGCGCCTCCAACTCGGCATCGTCGTTCTCCGTAACCGCCTTGGGTGCCATCTTCACGGTACACGACCCTCCCGCCGCCACGATGTTCTTCTCGATCTCCTTGATCGAGCTCTCCAACATCGCGATCCCCACGTTCTTATCCAAGCACGTGCTGGTCAGGACGTAGAGCGGCGGCGACACCAGCTTCACCTTGACCGAATTCTCCTCGGTGTTGTTCGCCTCGGCGCATCGCAACGCCGCCTTGACCGCGTCGATCCCATCATACCCGAAACAGGTGACCTCGACATCGGCGCGGACCTTGGTCGGTTGCGGCGTCAGGCGCTTCGCGATGAACGCGACCAGCTCGCTTCGCACCGTGTCGCTCGGGAATGTGACGTCTTTCCAGACGTCGGGGTTGGTGATGGAGATCTTAAAGGCGTCTAGGGCGTGGCCGTATTTCTTGTTCAAGGGCCACCCGAAACCCTGGTAGAGCTCCTCGATGGGCGTGTTGGTTTTCTCGGCGACGTGGCGCATGATGGAATGAACCATCTTGCTTTTGTTGTATCGTTCCTCGCATTTCACGATGTCTTCGGGCGATACTCGACGCTTCGATAAATCGATATAACCTGCAGTGCGCCGGGGAGATCAGTATTCTGCGGTAACGTCGTCCTTGCGGGTGTCCATACCTTTGTCGGGATCCACACGGAGAACCACGACGACCTCGTTGCGGCCCACGCGGATGAGCTTCTGGATGGATCGGATACGCCGCCGGGACAGCTCGCTGAGCAGGATCATGCCATCGATGTTATCGTATTCGAGGAGCTTGACGTAAGCACCCATCTCGGCGATCTATCGCGCGTCAGTTCGCCGTCGTGCGCGGCATCGGAAGGACACGAACCTGCTTGACATTGACCATGACAAAGCTGTCCACCTCCGGGTACTTCTCCTCGTAGTACCGACAATTGGTGAGCGACATGGTGGCGGACGGTGTGTGATGATGGAAGGAATTTCGGTGTCGTCGTGGATCGAGGGGAATTCTGGTGGGTGGAAGGGCAGTGTGGAGGAAATTGGGGAATTATCGAAGTTGAGTCAACTGTATTGAAATATCGAAAGTTCTCTTTCGCCTCCCCCACTTTCGATCTGATTGGCCCAAGCCCCAAACGCCGATGTGGTGTTGTGTCCACCACGACTTCACCATCAGTGATCAGGCCGAAACCGACATCTTCCACAGTAAGAATGAATGCAAGCTTTTTTTGGAAGAGAGATTCTATTTCATAGCTGAGAGTCTAGATCTGGAAATACCGTACGGGTCCAGTCTTAATCTCGGGAAGATATGCTCCCTTCAAGGAAACTGCTCAGCTGGTAATATCTCCCTACGATCGGAGCCCCATCATACAAATGCGAGTCTAGTCGGAAAGAATGTTCATATATTAACGGTTACGAATGGTCGTTATCCTACCCCTCGATCTCTTCCCCGCCATCCAGAGTTTCCGCCAGCCAGGCCGAATATCGTCCCATCCAAAACTCCTCAACACCAATCTGTCGTCCACACGACGTAGGAATGGAGCCCCCTAGGGTGGCACGCCAAAGCTCAAAAACCTTTCAAAACCCAAAAGTTCGCCTCCAACCAAGGAATCCCATAGCAACATCGCGAAACAAAAGTGAGCTGCAATCTTCTTCAGGCAGCATGCCTCACAGAAAACCCATCAGTACCACCGCCCGTCCACCGTAACACGTTCAGGATCGGCGCCCGACTGAAGAGCTGCCTCGAAGAATCGCATCGTATACGCTCGCGACCATACCGATGGCGGAGCCGAGCAATAGGAACTGGTATCCTCCAAAGAAGGCGGAATTGACTTGACGGATCGTCAAGGAGTTGGCCAGACCAAGGGTGATGCCCTGGCCGAAGACGAGCCACGCAACCATCGCCTTGACCACATGGAAGGTGAAGGGGTCAAACTTCTTCTCGAACGACGCCTTGGCGCCGAGGGTCATGTTGCAGAAATAGGCAGCGAGGAGGGGGAGACCGACACTGGTAGTCAACCACACCGTGATCCACGACCAATATTCCTGCGACGCGAGCATGTACACGTTCGGCCCGTAGATCGGGGTCTGGGGGAATCGCAGAGACGGGTTCGCGGGAATGTCGAACCAATTCACCCACGGCAGCACCAGTGGCTGGATCGCCAGGCCTTCCAGGACGAGGAGGATCAAGCTGATCGAGTGAACGTTGCTCAGTTGATGTCGGAACGCGTCGACGTTCTCGCTGACGCCCGCCTCGTCCATGGCCTTGGATACCTGGCCGGTGAACTCCTGAACCCGCTGCTTGGCCGCGCTGGCCGGTGATCGGGGGAGAGGGACACCGGACGCGACGCGCTGGATGGCGCGTGGAGTCTTCGCAACGACCTTTTTGATGGGCGTATCGGCGCTGTGATTGGGAGCATGTCAGCATTGGCCATATGCGACGCGTCATGGCGGGGTGGATTGCACATACTCGTCCTCTTCGCTTTTGATCGTCTTCCTGCGCTGGCGCGCCGGTTTGGGTTCCCTGTCGCCCTCGGAACCTCCGACGGAGACCAAGACGCGGTCGCGTTTCGTGGGCGACAAGCGACCGTAGAAATCGCTGAAGGCGGACTTGGTTCCCAGCGAGGATTGATGGTCGCGTAGGTGCTTCTCTAACGATTCAATCAAATCGTCTTTCAGCAACCCATCCGTGCTACAGGCGATCGACGCGTCAGCATCTTGCGCGGCAACAGATCTAGGAGGCGCATCTCTTGGATGGATGCGGCGCCACTCACTTTCGGAGCCCAGCTTCTTTGGCAAGGTCAAGGAGCTCGCCCTTCTTTTGTTTCTGTAACCAGGCGGCCATGGTGGCAAGTGGTAGCGATGCGGTGGGACCAAATACGCGAAGCCAATAAACACGCAGTCGGCGTGTGGAAATAGATTATGCAAAAAGCGCAATTGGGAGATCGGAGGTTGAGGACGGTGCAAGGACAAGGCGCGTTGAGAAGTGAACGGGATGATGGGGTTGATGATGCAAGTGCGAAATGGAGACGAGACCAGGAGGGAGAGCGGGAGGGCGGTGGCTGGACGTGTAAACTGTAAACAAAAGCCGGTGGCTGGGAATGGGATGGAGGAGTACTGGTCAGTCACGTGCGAGGGGCATGGTCAATGAATTCCTAGTCGATCAATAGAAAGGACCTGTGTCGAGTTGTCGATGAAGCTATTGTTGATTCCACAATAGGGGATGGATGAGAGGATGAATACAGCTGCCACTGAAGTACTCGGATCATTGCATCTGGTTGTGCAACACCTGACACTGTACTCTGCTGTGCAAAGATACTGCTGCATGTACTGGCGGGGTTACCAGTCAATTCTGAGAAGGAGCTGGAGACATGAGACCGTGAGACGAGACCGTCTAATAGGTCTGATGATGTTGACATCCAATACCATGGACTTGCCACAGTATGCTTACCTTGGTTATGGGCAATCAAGGTGAAGCAGGAGTTAGACAAACCTTGAACCTCATAAATGATGAAGCTGTCGTGGTTTGGAAAAGAAGAATCTCCAGAATCCAGACGACAGGGGGGCGCATCGGTCCACCCCCCACGTGATCTCGATCCACCCCGGCAAGCTGACCGATGCTGGCAGGTGGAGCAGTCACTGCAGCCTGAGGCCATAAGGCACTCAAGAGTTGTGCTCCAGCTCTAATGCCTCAGGTGTAAACATTCTCTTTGCACAGTTGGTCTATCCGACGCGCCGAGCTAACTCCCGAATCCAAAATATCTTCAATGGACAATTGTCGAATTCGACGAAAGACCGAACACTGCACCTGATCTGCGGCTCAGATTCGTTACAACCCCTTCTCTCCCATCGTAGGAAGTGATCTAGGTGGCCAGCCCCTTCCGTTCCATGTTCAATGGTCTTTCTTGGCCAACTGGCCAAGTGCTTCCGCGCTCCGGACAGGACGGCCGCCACTGTCACCGATAATGCTGATTCGAACCACCCGTTCACCGCTGTGGCCGAGCCCGCCGTGGCATCGCATGGCGCGGCGGCAGCTATGGACAATGAGCTAGCCATGGAAACGGCGAGGCCGCAATATCTCCATGTACGACCACCCCATCTGACCTCCACCGCACATCTAATGGATTTCCATGACAGGCTATGCTCGCCGGCGGACTCGGGGGGACCACGGGCGATATGCTGATGCATTCGCTGGACACGGTGAAGACGCGCCAGCAAGGCGACCCGCATATGCCGCCAAAATACACCTCCATGGGTGGCAGTTACTATACCATTTTCCGGCAAGAAGGCTTCCGAGGCCTGTATGGAGGAGTGGCTCCGGCGTTTCTGGGCTCGTTCTCGGGGACCGTCATCTTCTTCGGCACGTACGAATGGAGCAAACGACTCCTGTTAGACAGCGGCATGAATGCATCGTTGGCATACTTGAGCGCAGGTTGGTAGAGGATGAACGCCTTGTCTCAGCTCCCACTGACGGGTGATATCGCAGGCTTCATCGCAGACTTGGCGGCGTCACCCCTCTACGTCCCGTCCGAAGTGCTGAAGACCCGCCTCCAGCTCCAAGGACGACATAACAATCCGTATTTTAAGTCGGGTTATAACTATCGGTCCATGCGGGACGCTGTGCGCACCATTTACAGAGGGGAGGGACTTCCCGCGTTGTTTTACGGCTATAAGGCTACCTTGATCCGAGATCTTCCCTTCTCAGCATTGCAGTTCGCATTCTACGAGCAAGAGCGCGCGTTCGCCCAACGATGGATGGGCTCGAAAAAGATCGGTCTACCCCTGGAGCTCCTGACCGGCGCGTCAGCGGGTGGCATGGCGGGGGTTTTGACATGCCCGTTAGATGTGGTCAAAACCCGAATCCAAACCCAGCATAACCCCTCGTCCAGCGCAACCGCAACTTCGGGGAGCGCCGTTCTCAAATCGACCGCACCATTACCGAATACTCTCCAACACCCGTCGTCAAAACACCCCACCTCCCATGTCTCCCCGCCGACGCAGGAGACCAGCCAGCGATCTAACCGCCCCATATCCACCTCCTCGCCATCGACGACACTACGAAATCCCTCCGCAGTCACTTTGGATACCTCATCGGTCATGACCGGCCTGAGAATCATCTACCGGACCGAAGGATTCGCAGGCTGGTTCCGCGGTGTGGGCCCTCGGTTCGTTTGGACGAGCGTCCAGAGCGGCACGATGCTCGTCATGTACCAAGTGCTTCTCCGATGGTTCGAACAACATCCGCTCATGGATCGATAACCTGGGCTTTTCAGTGGCCTTTGCGCGACTCTGTACTGTTGTCAGGTTCGGGGATCTGCCGCATTTCTTGGAGTTACGGCTACGGAGTATCGCACCGCCCTCGAGATTCGAAGGACGAAGGTGCGTTGGATTTGGTGATGATATGGCTGATCAATAGAGTTGGAAAACGCCCGCGCCTCTCCGTGTATAACAACTGTCGAATAGATATTTGTAATAGGAAGCAATCATGTTCTTCCATCCTTTTCGCTCCACTCGATCCTGTTCTCTCAAATTCGCCTCTCACGTCGTGTTTCACTCCCTAGACTTCGGGAGGCTGATACCTTCAGTTCCAAAGATGGACGGAGCAGCGTCGAGATTTCAAATACTTGCATTCCGATAGGACTAACGGGGATTTCTCCTCCCCCCTTGCTTTCTCCCTGGGTCAGGCGCCAGTTATCGGGCCGTCCCGGTACACGCCGCTCCAAGTCGCGATCACGCTCACGGCTAGGAGGAGTGTGGAGTTAGGCTCGTATTTGTAATTCTTCACCGCATGGCCCGTTTCAGGCCGACCTTCGAGTTTCGTCTGTCACCGCAAGGAAGTCGATGGGTCGTGCAGGCGTGTCTAGCACTCTAGATTGATGGAAGACTACATGCAAGGTGAGCGCACCCCAACTCTTAGAAAGCGCTGATGCAACTCTAGCGTTCCTCGCATTCTCCTGGGAGCTTCAAGAATAGATGTTATATCATGGCTCTTGCAAAATTCTGTCCTGTTGCAAGGTGATGCGCGGCGGTGTAGGCCCCTTGGGTGAAGGTTCCTCTTACTTCGTAGAATGCGTGTGCGACCACGACCATGACTCGAGCGACGGCACGATTGGACGTAACATCGACATCGACACCATTTGAAATGGACAATTGGGCACGTTCACGCCCAGACGATGCAAACGACGCCCAAAGGCGGATCTTGCCGTTGTCGGTCAACAATGCAACTCCTGGTCATGGAGACCGGAGCTGCAGACGCAACGAGGCGAGCGCACGTCGACATCATGAGGCTTCCGGGGTGACGCTACACCTGGAATTTGGATGGATCGAAATCGATGTTGAGGCGACGACTCGCGAGAGGCCTGACATGGCCCACGATTGATCATCGTGTATATTCTCCCGTCGACAATAATTGACAGCTTGACAGCAGAAAGCAAGAATCGCTGGGTATTCCAACATCTGGAAACCTGAGGCGCTTACCCCTTGCAATTGGTCCGTACAGGCAACCAACGGCGGAGGAGGGATGACAGATACGGCACTTCCATCATCAGTGGTTGGAATCAAAGCTCACCTATCCGGAATTACTTGCCAACGGAAAGAATCCCTCCCAGCGAAGCCGTCTCTCAACCCACCTACATTTGAATAGCGGCTGGAAGATGTGTCATCGATCCAGATAACAGTCACAGAAGTATCAACGGTCAGGCCACAGACGGGATGACGGGAGGCTTTAGAGCGGAACTATCCTGGCGCTGTGGCGCGGCCCGAAATGGCCGCCCCTCGGGCTTGATGGGTTAGCGTATCCATCCATACCAAAGATCCATCGGAATTCTGACTATGTTAAATCTTTTACGAACTGAATTCAATATTCATTGATTCCGAAATTCTACGAGCCAATTTCTCGATTTCTACGGGATTAGGACCTGATTCATGGCGATATTACGTAGTAGGTCTACCGGACTGGCCAACTGGTACGATTCGTAAACCTCGAATTCTATGCTCAGGGAGCGACTCAGGGACAGTCGGACGTTGGGCCGAAAGGGGTGAGTTTGTACTCTGTCACTAATTATGCTTCATGAAACTGGGTAATTACACGATATTATATACTTTTTTGTTAACAACGACTTCTCTCCATGTTCTAGACTTCTATCACAGTCCCCTTGGTCCCTCGTCAGCATATATTTTCCGATTCACAACAGTCCAGGGTATCACTCACCACCTTGCCATCAAACATTAATCTTACCAGTGGGATATGATTCGCATGTCTCCTAGATTCCTTTGTCAATTGCGTAGCCTTTGGGATGGATAAATTGAATGCGTCGGTCAATGCCCAGCTACGATGCCGATTTATTGGCAATTTTGCATGGCATCATAGCCGGACCATTTCCCCTTAATCTCGACTCGTTTGAACCAGGTGGCGCTTGGTGGCGCGGATCTAGGGAGCGTGGCATGGGATCGACGCTGGTCCAATTCGTCGGGACCTGGACCCCCGATGGCAATGCCACAAGCCCACAACACTGCGTTGAAGCCTGTCAGCTTGCCCGCTTCCCGCAGTTGGAGACCCATGGGTTCGGGACTTGAGGGAGCATGGATCGATATTATTACTGCTACTGCTACTGATCATCTTGCTTCCGAAACGACTAGCTAAACAAGGTCAGTATTTTGAAGGTAATGCAGCATCAGCCAGGGCACATTCACGAGAGCAGCAAGCCGCGCAACCGCGGCGTCCGCAGTCTCATAGCGTCAACATCCAATTCGAACTTGTGGATACCAACGGATGGGGTTGCGACGGCCTTTCAGAGTGAGTTACGGCCATCTGATCTCACGATTGGAGGATGTATTTAGCTGAATCGTTGTCGGAGCGGAGGAGATGTGGAGTCAATATTTCTCAGCTTGGAGCCTTGGACGCCGGATTTTGCTGCGATAGTACTACTAAGTAATTGCCCCTTAGGAGGCTAGGACCGGCCCATTTTGTTCCAATAGACCCTGCATATCATTCCCTCACTGCTAAACCTGGGCAAGGGCGGAAATGATCGACCCTCAGGTTCATGGTCCACCACGGGATGGGATTGAAGTTGACAAGAGGAAGTACCGGTGGCAACGCAATCACACATCAGACACAGCCCGCCGAAGAGATGTTGGTTGAATTTGTTGCGTTGGCAGACTTGCCGATCAGATCGTGACTTTCGTGAGCCAGTAAGCGATCCAGAAGTCTGAATATTACAGAGGTTTCCATAAATATCCATAAATAGACGTTGTATGGGACTACATGCTGACTGAGATGTATTTGTTGGGCAATTAAGGCGGTATAGTCAGGAGATTCCCATTTTTAACCAGGGCCAGCTTGAGACATTGAACTCCCCACCCTAATGCCATGTTTTCCCAGCCTCCATGACAGCCCCTGGACGACTTGACCTCACCTCATCCTAAGGACCTATAGTCACATCACATCAGACTATCAGAGTGCCGAGAGGCGAGAGGTGACGCGCACCGCTCTTTCTTTGTACGTACCTACTTACTTTAGGAATTGGGAGCCAAGATGAGAATGATGGATGCCCTCCGTCCGCTGTCCAGACTCCGGGCATCCGAGCCCAACTACAATCGTCATAGGGCTGGATAGCTTCCCTTCCTTCCCCGCCTATCAAACGAACCGCCTCACTCATTTCCGCCTCCGTTTCGCGTAACAAGATGGGGGAGTAAGGGAACCAGGGCCCTCCGGTGCGCTGACTTGACCGCCACGCCATGGATTGTTCGTCCTGCTGTGGAGGCGACCGTCAGAGCGAAGGGATGATGATGAAGCCCAGGAGGAGGGTTTTGCTTCTGGTATTCATGTTGGTATGATTCTACTCGAATCACCGCCCCTCCAAAACCCCTAGACGATCCGAGGCTCCCCGTCTCTCTGCCATTGCCCATCGGCATTCTTGCAGATGGAGTCTCCTGGACTACTATCCGTCTTTGTTCTTGCGACTTGCGAGGCGAAGCTTAAAGCTAGAGCATTGGCTTGTCCGCTTGGACCAGTCACATCGCCCATCATCCATCTCTCGCCCGTGAATGGTCAGCGCACTCATCTCATCAACGCCGATGTCACTCCGTGGCATTCCTCAACCTTTGTCATGACGGGAGTTATGGAGAATGCCCTAGACTCTCGTGGGTTGGTTATGATAAAATCTTCTCCCTATCAGCACTGCACGCGGCACCCTTCCTTCGTGAAAGATGCTCCCTTCTCACAGGTCTTCCTGTTCCTCTCCAGTGTCGGATCCTACCCTTTTGAAGCGGTTGTGGAAATCGAATCCGCCTGCATTTCGAGCATCAACATTGCTCACCACTTTGAATCACGACCCCGGTTTCGCCTCTTTCGATTCTAGCCCTTGTGGACTGGCCAACTCCCGGCAACTCCTAACGTGGACCCATTCAACAGCTCTTGATCTGATTGTACAAGCAAGAAACGGAGAGCAGGACGGGCAACCGGTCCAGGCCTCTTGGACTGGATCCTTATGACAAGTGTGAAAACGCATGATCGGTTGCGGTTGTCCTCTTCCCGCCAGTCAAGCTTAGGGAGGCGGCGATACGGCACCCAGTTGGACCATATCACGGGTTGGGATTTCGACGATACGCTCGGTTCGCACTGTAAGTCCTGCAGCAGTGATCCCGTTTCCGCCCTGAAAAGATTCTTTGTCTAGATTCCGGGTTCCTCGGAGCGGGTGGCTTGGTGCTAACGTGATCGGTTGGCGATGCAGATATGCGAGGTTCTTTCAAGCAATCTTAGCCTCAGCCGCCCATCCGAACCTTTGGGATTCAAGGTAAAATATGTCGACACGAGGAATTCTTTGAAAAAGCGCGGAGAGCTGATAAAGAAGGTTGCTGGTGGTCAACCGCAATTTCCGGGCAGATACCATCGGCATCGAGGGATTGACGATTGCTTTCGATCCTTGTCTTATCGATAATTTCATCGTCAAAGAGGAATTCCGGTGGTGTGGAACGAAGAAAGAGTAATATTTGTAAGTCTCCCCACACTCTGGCTCGGCACGGAATTCATTTCGCTGTTGCGTTCTGCCCCATCGCCGTCCCGAAATGCGTAATTCAACTCTCGCCGTCTGGCAAACCAAGAGGCTGGTGAATCATGTCTTCCACTTCTTCATCTCCCTACGTCTCGTCCGGCCTTTCGTGCCGTTCTCTCTTCCTCTATCCCAATAAATCCACTTGCCCGTGCATGATACACGATGACCTGAGCTGCGACAAAGTCCCTGCTAATCACATTCATCCGCATCGCAGATTGGCTCTGTTCGACATCGCATTCACGATTTTCCTTCGCCGCCAAATTTGCTCTCTTCCCCTCATCTGTCAATTGGGAGGGGTTTCTCCGGCTTCACTGGACGGGCATCTAGCCAGCGCCCACTGGCCTTTACCAGCTGCATCTATGCGACACGATTCTCCACAGGACTATGATATCGGATCGGTTGGTGGCGATCATCAACACCTACGACGGTTGTTCGGTGCCTGGACTCGCTTGAGAGCGACGACGGCCTACTTAGTTCATGCCGCTTCTGCGCGATAGCGCATTTTAACGACTGCTTCTAAGACGAGATCAAAGAACGACGCCACAGGCGCATGGGTGGTTTCAGGCCACCAAATCCACTTTCTGGGAAGCGTATATCAATCCGCTACGATCTCTCGCCTTGCAAAATTATCCGCTTCCGTATATATTCAGTGCTGGGCAGACAGGCTGCACTACTGTGATTTCGCCTTTCCATCGGTGTTGAATCAGAGCATTCTTGGCCTTTGCTGATTCTATCAGCCTCACTGCTTTATCACTCGACCAACTCTCAACGCAGTTGGAACAAGACAAGAGCAAAGTGAAATATATCTTGCGAGACTGTTGCGGCATTGGATCCCCAAGTCTATCAACAGAAGAGCCGCGTGGACGAGGACCGAAGTCCCGACTACATTCCAAACAGGACCGCACCTGCGACACGATTCAGTCCGAAGTGGAAAATATATAGTGAGTCGGCAATTTTTCTAATTCGCCCGGAGTGGAAATTCGCCTTGTTTTTGTTTGGACGTATCGACTAAGCGTGGCTGTACCCGCTGCTGCCTGGTCCGGATATCCGCCTTGAATTGTCATATTACCCCTGTCATCCTTCGCGAACAACTATTCATATACATTTATTGCACTGCCCAATAGACGCGCATCAAGTCTAATTTAACATCCAATCAGCTCTAGAAATTTATCGCCGCCTCGCAAAGGGGTGAGGAGGACCGCCTCTCCACAGTGACTGTTGGAAGGCTTCCAATCTCTGGTCCCTTTCCATGTCTGAGTCGCAGGAGTCATATGTGTACGGTAAGTCAGCTCCAAGAATTGTGCGAGCCTCGATCTAGTGCTCTGTCGGATTCTCGGTATCGGGGAGATCGATTTTGGATCGCTCCTGGAACATGCATGAGATGGACGTCCTAACGGGCCGCATAGATTATGGCGCCACGCGATCGACCGCATCTACGGAGAGCAGCTTCACCATCCCGGCACCACATCCAATCCAGCCGTCGCCCTATTTGGCGCATGTGCCCGGGTTGGGCAGTGAGAGCGGGACTAGGGGTGGTGGTGGGAGTGGCAGCGGAGGTGAGGTGGGGCGGGGTCCCCATGCAACGGGAAGAGACACGATTGGCGAAGGGCCCAGTGCCCTACTAGGACGCGAGGTCGACACACCCCATGCTCAGCCGCCCGGGCAGATGCCCGCCCTCCCAAGCTATCATCCTGCGCGTGATGAGGGCCCTGCCTACATCCCTCACGCGTACACTCCGCATACATTTATTCCTCCCAGGCCGCAAGCTCGGGATGTTCTGGAAATCTTGTCCTATGCACCGTCCAAAGCCCTACATGGAGAACGCATCTACATCCGCGTCCGAACCGGTTACGACCTGTACTCTCCCCGCCGCACGGCTCTCACCATCATGTTTGCAACTCGTCGTTGTGACACCGCCATCACAAAGAATGGCTCAGACGGTGTCTACTATGACTACACACTTTCGACGGACATCCCGTCCTTCGACACGACGGGGTGGTATGAAGGCCAGATGCCTCTGTACTTGAGCGTGGAAGACGAAGGCGGCCAGAGCGTGCGGGTCGTCGAGGTGGGCGACTTTACCTACCTCGATGCGTCGGCACTCCCTCACCATTCCTCTCATGAGGCCATCGCACGAAAACGAAAGGTCTCCCCGGAACCGGAAGGGTACAGAAGTTCACCCCATCATTTGAAACGCGTGGCAAGCCAACAACAATTGAGTAGAACTTCTCGCGATCTTGGAGCGGCTTATCGACCGCTGTCTCAATCTCCGTACGCTCGCCCGGCGGTCCCATCTTATAGTATGTCTGCGGCTCACTCCGGGGATCGAGTACCACCTCCCTATTCTCGACGCGCCGTTTCCTACCACTACCCCCCATCAGCAGGCCCCGTTTCGCATGGAGCGCAGGCACCATCCCCATCATACAGTCCATACTCGACGGCCAGTCGTCCAAGTCAAAGCCCTGCCTTGGCCGTGGTACCTCCCGCTCCTTCTGGTCCAGCGTTGACGCCAGCGTCACTCGGGTCGAATCCGCCACTGGTACGGACCACGACTCTACAACCGCCCTCCGCTCCGGTTGGACTGGTGCATCCAGGATTCAACCCCTATGCCATCTACCCGAACGCTCGTGCAATGCTCAAGATCGATGGTGATCTGGACTCCATGACCCAGAACTGGAACCGAGCTGAACTCGACGCCCGGCGACGATTGGTGCAGTTCACCCGTTCTCAGGCCGGGAGCACCATCATAACTTTATTCCGACCGGTCTCACCCGAGGAACGTGCGCCGAATTCCATCTGCATCAGCTGCATTTTGTGGGAAGAGAGACAGGAGTACTTCGTCACCAGCGTGGACACCATCTACTTGTTGGAGTCGCTTGTCGCCGTGCGCTTCACCGTCGAGGAAAAAAACCGCATCCGACGCAACTTGGAGGGCTTCCGACCACTGACAGTTGCCAAATCCAAAGCTGACAGCGAAGACTTTTTCAAGTTGATCATGGGCTTTCCCAATCCCAAACCCCGCAATATTGAGAAGGATGTGAAGGTGTTTCCGTGGAAGATTCTTGAACAGGCACTGAAGAAAATCATCAGCAAATATGTAAGGACCCCAGTTTTCACCATTCCTCACGATTCGGCTGTCCTACCGATTGAAGGGATATTCACTAATGATTCCACCAGTCTGCGAGCTACTCCTCCACGGCGGGTGCGTTGCCATCGGTTGGACCGAACAGTTACGTCGGTCCCTCATACAGCGCCCGGGATTCTTCTCCCGTCTCTGCCCCTCGCATTCCGCCATACCAGATCACTGCGCAGGGTCCCGACTCTGCGCCGCTGATCCGCCATTCTTCGCAACAAATGCATCGATCTCCAGCCATGTATTCTCCGCGCACCACTACCGATTCCGGCCTTGGTCAGTCGTTGACAAGCAGCGGCGGCTTAGCAACATACGGAACCGATATCCGAAGTCAAAGCGGACTTGGACATCAATCCAGTGGGTATGGGGCGAGCTACGGAGCACTCCAAGGATGGCAGGCGACGAGCAATCCGACCCTCTCTCCGGGATTGCCGGCTGGTGGCACATATGGATACGGAGCACGGTCGTCCTGGGATCTTGCTTCATACATCGACACTGGGACCAACACGACGACTGGAGCAGCGTCTAACATCTTCTCGGAAGGCGGTTCGATCAGGACGCCCAGTACGGACCCTGGCGGCCATGGACCAGGGTACGCGCCAGCGCCTTACACGGGTGGAAGCAGTGCGTATGGTCTGGGATATGGTCAGCGGACGCCAAGCTCATCATCGAGACCATGATGAACTTCATCACCGGTTCATTGTCCCTTGACTCATGCGCATGTCTCGATGACGATGGTGATGTCGAAACTGTACCAGAACCCGGACACCAGCAGCGCGTTGGCTGGCAATACCGGACTACATCTGCACTCTCGGCCTTGATATCCGACCGGACACGAGATTTATTGACCAGCTGGACGATAATATTTTGGCGCTAATAGCTGCAGACGAGTAGCGGTGGAGTGTTGAAGTTGTGCTGTGGTGGGGGACGCATCCTGGTCGAACTGTGCGTGTGATCTGCAAGCTGCTTCAGTGGTCGCGGGGGTTCTGCGGTTCACAGCCAAGACTCCGATATCTCATCCACACCCACACCAAACACCGACACTGCAGCTATTTGCAACCCGACACTGGACTTCCAATTCTCGCCGAACTCGATTTCCACCGTCAGGTTCTGTTCGCTTCGATTCCCATCGAGATCAACTTAAGCCATCCACCCTCGAACCAACCACAGAATAAGTCATCGCCGTGTCGGTGAGACGCGTCAGCTGGCCCGCCTGACTGACGGAATGGCTGCCAAATATACCTTCAGAGCCCGCTATTGTCGCGGTCAGATCCATCGGTCATCTGCCCCTACTTACCACCCTCCATTCCACCCTACCCCATCCGTCTACAATTTACTCTTTGGTCACTAGACTCGATCTCCTCTACCGCACGCGCGTTTTCCTATCCCAAGGTCTCAGCGTCACCGGTCGGGTGTTCAATATCCGACATGTCTTCTCGTCCCGCCCCATTGCCGATGTCGGGCATCTCATCTTAAGCCTAACGAGCGGAACTTGCCTCTTTCTCCCTTTCCTCTACGTCAACTGATGGCATAGCGCCTCATTCTCCGTTTCATCATTATAGCCGGTCCGGTCGGTTTATTGTTTGCTCCTCTTTATTATGCATCGAGATACCTGTAGGGCGAGCACAGCCGTGGATTATTCCTTTCTGACTTTCCGACGCATCAACATCAGGCTCTCCGTTTCATGTATTTTCACCCTTCCCAGTCATGCGCTCATGTTATCCTGGAGTCCGGAATAACGATGTGGTTCTGGGCAGGTTATGACCCTCCCATACGGCGCCCTCTCTGAGGCGTTGCCGGCACGTATCTTTTCACGGCGCGCAACACACAGGGTGTATTTTTCTTCACATTGAAGAAGTCATAGAAGCGATCTGCATAGCATGGCCAATGGGTTATCTAGAATGGTTAGTCTCTGGCGGCAGAGCATTTCCGCAATAGCGCGGACATGAGATGGCGTCCTTTTCGGGGGGGTTTTAGCCCACATGGGACATTCGGCGAGGCGTCGTTTGTGTTTTCTATTCTTCTTTCATGCATTCTGGTCGTCGGATCGATCCTTTCAGCTCAGTGTACTTCAGACAAGATATCTGGCAGCCTCACGGCTATTGAGGGCGCTTTAACATTTTCTCTCGCTTCAATATGACTGCAATTGTCAAGGCGAGGACATAATTTAGTAATAACGATATTATCATCATCCACCGTGACCTTTTGTTCAGTGCCAACTCAATCAATAAAGCGGTATTTCGCAAACCTCTTCTCTCACATCTGTGATTACACGCTACCTTCATTACGCAATCGACCCTTACAGCTTGGACGCAAACATTATGTATAATGATGGGAGACTAGAAAGTAAGCGAATGATCATCGAATTGCCGCGAGCAATACAATTACCAACAAGAACGAAAGAGATCAGAGATCTTGGTTCCGAAATTGGCGTACATTGCTGTCAAAGCCTGATTGACCAAAATCACCACCCGCCTCCTCCCCATCGAGCCCGGTTCTCGTAGTTGTAGTTATCCTCATTGTACCCGTCCCACTCGTTTTTCATATCACGAAAGCTTCTTTCGGGCTCGTCCCCTTTCTCTCCTTCGAAGTGAGCATTACCGTAGCAGTTAATCTTCCCCTCAATCCTACCGTCCCTCAGAAACCGGATCCAACCGTGATTCCCTGGCCCAAATGACATCACCCCCTCTCCGTTCTCTCGCCCTCGCCAAGTGAACTCGAATTTCTCATCAGACGCTTCATACGGTCGCCGGGGGATGCACAAGATGCCCGAATATGCACCGAAATCGTACGCGCCCCAGACAAAGGTCCCTGCGAGACAAAGACTTAGCGTAAACTCGTCCGCATTATACTGACTCCACTGATCGAGATCCGGGCAGTGGAGGTAGTATGTTCCATTGATCATGCCGAGCGGCCCATCGACCTCTGGATCGCTGTCCGAATCCTGTGGAATGGAATCGTCGTCGTAGCCGTAGCCGTCGGAATCCCTTTGAGAGCTGTAGTGGTTGTCGCGCCCCTCCTCCACTTCAAGATAACCATAGCCACTCGAGCGGCCTTGCGAACTGTAGTTCTCATCGCTCTCGTCTATTTCCGGGAACGCGAGCTCCTCTCGAGGTGCGACTGTTGCGCGTCCGGTACCACCACGACGCGCGAACGCCCCACGTCTAGCCGTTTGCTTCGGTCGTCCCGCCGTTGTTTCAGACGCGTTTGGCAGACTCGGCGTGGTTGTGGCTCTCTGCGAGGTTCCGCCCCGGGCGACGCGACCTGTGCCTCGTCTCGCGGTCTGGCGCAGACGAGGCGCTGCAGCAGTCGACGCTTCGCCTCGCTTCGCGGTGGGCGTAGGCCGGGCGGAACCAGTGGACTTATCCTTCGCTCCACTCTTCGAACTCAAGGCAGCAGGCTCTAATATCTGAACTGTCGGTTTCTGTTTCTTCTTCGATGATTCTGCAGGGAGCGGAGCGCTGCTGTCATCGCTGCGTCCCCTCTTCTTCGTCGTCGACTTAGATGCAACCTTCTGAGTCGTGGGTGCTTTCTTCACAGCGCGGGTTTGCGATTGCCATTCTTTCTTTAATTCCTTCTCATAACGGGCGATCTCAGCTGGGACTTTCAGCGACGCTGCATTCACCGCATCCAACAATCGAGATTTGGCGACTGCTTTGGTCTTCGAGGCGACAAGGCCGTAGTGCATCAATTGAGCCTCGTACCAGTGAGCAACAGGGTCCTTGTCAATGGTCGCCCCGGCCTTGGAGGTGGGGTCGGCAGGATGGAAAAGTGCCTTGAGTTCCACGATGGCAGCGCGACGATGTCGTTGTCCATTGCTAGCTTCAGCGTAAAACGTGTTGTCATTGTAATGGAAGGCGGACTTTGGATAGCTAACGCATTTTGGAGGCATCGTGTGACTTGAGGTCTAGATACGAGTGGTCCGATGCTTGCGGGACGTGCCGACTGTCGAGATTTGAATAGAACAGTATTCAGTAGCAATAAGATGCCGAATCCTAGGCTTCAGAGTTCGTCGGATCTTCGGAACATCGGGGGTATCCAGGAGTTGCGACGTCAGATCGGGAGATTCCCAGGTTCAGGCTTCCAGGGTTCTTCTCCACCAATTGCACGGTTCGGAATTAGATGATTTGACGCTAATTCTGGATGTGATAGCTCAAGTGCCCGACGTCTTCTCCAGACTCCGATATCTGTAGGTCTGCTCGTATCAAGATCCAGCCTCCGCTGCAAACAGTTTCCGGTCTCAGCCCGTAACACAGCGGCGGCCTTGAAAAACAGGCGTATTCGTATGTGAGCCAATTAGTACCAATGAAAATAAGAATCAGGGAGAGATCCAAGCTGCAAGAAGTGGAGGAAAGCGAGGAGGATTGTCAGGGATCTAACGGCGGAAATGGCGCCAGGCAAACGAAGACAAGACGGCAACGATGCTTTTGTGCGACGGGACAGTTCTCTCCAACCAGGATGTGGGGGAATTGAGATCAAGATCGAAAGATAAAGCGGGAACAGGAATGGGAGATAATGACGGGAATATACAGGAGAAATCCATCATGGAGTTGGCGATGGATGTCATACGTCCTGATGGATTCACCTCCATCGCGTCGTCCTCTACCACGACGCATCAGCTGCTAACACATTCAATGCAACTATTATCGTCTTCTTCATCTATTTAATCCGTCTCTTTCCTCCAACACCGACTTCTAATTCCCCATCCCCAACCCATCTCCGTCCATTTTCCTCAAGTCACAACGGGTTCCTCAATCATGCCAGTAAAGCCACGACCTCTACCCTCTGAGTCTGAATCCGACTCTGATACGGAGATCAACACGGAAGAGGCCTCATCGGATTCCAATCAAGAATCAAACAGCGATGCCGAAGAGTCTGGGTTTGAAAACTCGACTGACTCCTCTGGAGATGAAGCAGATATCAAGCCGCCGCCCAAATCCAAACCAAAAGTGGTCGTGGACCACGCTCAACCATCCACAGGGATGGACCACGTTCCTGAATCCAGAAACTATGGTGCCAACTCGAAAGAGGTATGCCTTCGCACCATCCTACAGATAAGGTCAGTACAAGAACACATGGCGCTAACGTCTCTTGAACCCACAGACATCGAACCCACCAAATGCTAATTATGCGTCTGAGTTTGACCAGAACAAGCGCAAGAGGGCCGAGGAACATGTCATTACCGGTTCTACTAAGAAAGCAAAGCGAGCCGACCCGAGCGGAACCGGTATGGACCTTGTGGGGGGAGCAATCACCACCGGAGATGGCACTGGACCCTCCGTCACTGGGGAATCCATGGCCTTGCCGGAGCTTCGTGCTCAAATGTTGGCATTGTACCCACAACTAAAGTTTCTCGAGGGAGTCTCCGATCATCTCCTTGAACCACGGTCAACACATGCTACGATGGACTTTGCGCACCGTCTCAAAGTTGAGAGCCGTGTCCAGGTGCTGGAAATATTCACGCGTCACATTTTTGCGGAACTCGAACAGTCGCGCGACGTTCAAGAGAAGCTCGCTTCGAGGTTACAGGACGCATCGCAACGAACCGATGCTTTGGAGGCCGAACATGGCAATGTCCTGTCTAGCATCGATAACTTGAAAGAGGACGCCGCCTCTTGGATGCGACACGGACCATAGTCGTAGAATCGCATACCATTGCCAATGGGATCCGAGAGGAGATGGGTCATTTGAAGGGAGGCATTCACGAGTCAATTTCCAACTCGGACAGGAAAAATGGAATGGCCATCCGAAGGCTCAAGGAGATGCAGATCGCTACGGCGGCCCACCTGACCTCCTTGGAGCAGTCAACGACGCAACTGGACCGTGAAGAGGCGTATGAATCCGAGGAGGAAGTCAGGTTCATGGTCGAAGACCTCCAAGACCAGATGGCGGCAGTGGAGGAGACGAATGGGGAGCAGCAAACGAAGATGTCTCGCGTTGTCGAGAGCCTGGACGTACTTGACCGCGAGGACCTTCCCGAGCGGATGATGGCAGTAGAGGAGGTGACTGGGGAGCAGGGAACCAACGTGTCCCACGTTGTTGAGCGCGTGAACCTTCTTGCTCGCGACAAAGATACGTATGAGGCTGCGTTGGCGATGGAAAGCAATTTGGATCACATCAATCGTCGCCTCAACTTTGCTGAAAAGGGGCTGAGGGACGTGCAGAGGTAGGTGCATGGACATCGCGACTATACTAGGGAAGAGGAGGCCACTCCAAAGTCCAAATGGTGAAGAGCAAACTGCTGAGGCTTGAATGGACATGGTGAGATGAGACCAGCTTGGACTGCTGGTCAATTTTCGGTCTGGTTCAATGATTCTTCTCGGTTTCGGTTCTTTCAGCGGCGTCAGGTGGTTTATTGATGTGACGTATTATTGATTGTTACGGCGTGTCAATCAATCACGGAAGCAATAGGTTACCTGTCGCAGGCCGAAACAACTCTGCACGGCCAGGGAACCAGGCATTGAGATAGAACACACAACTTACACACTACAACTCTGCTGCTTGATCATCAGATCACCCTGACTTCCAACCATTTTAGCACTTCCCATGCGACAGTACCTGACGGAGGCAGTCAGATGCTTGTAGTACATTACACCTCGGAGGGTAGATATAATGTACTCATATACCCAGGTTTATGTAAGCTACCAGACAGAATGCGAAGGGCTGATGGCTAAGTAATAACCTCTGATCTCCGACACGCATACACACCACATTCCAACTCGATTTCTCCAGGAGCTTGAGGGTGACAGCCATCATGTTCATGTTATTGCTGATAATAGTTGCCAAGAGCTGCATCGTAGCACTTAAGCATTTACGCCATGGCGCTTGAACAGTAGCAAATAGCAATCCTTCCAGGGGACGCGCGGCGGCAGTTGGATCGGCGCCCAGCGTCCGTCGCGTTGCAAATCCATTAATATTATTGCTTCACCTTCCGTCGTTCCCGGCTCCAATCTTCCAAGTATCCACTGTCCAAGAGTCCGACCACCAGTGCCATCTCTAATCTCTGTTATCCTCTTGTCTAATTCTCATAGGTAAGCACTATGATTCCTCTCCGAGTCAATCCTCGCCTGCAGTCTGGTTCGTGGTTGGAACTCTCTCTTTGCCGAAGTTCATGTTGGCTTTTGACACCTTCGTGCTCTTATATCCCTCCGTTTGCTCTGTGTATGCTTCACGATGCCTTGAATTTCGTTGGTGCCTTTCCGCAAAGTAGCCCGACGTGCGGCCGTTATATATCCTTGTGGTGAGGGCTGTCGTCACGCTGTTACGATGGGGTTTCGCTCCCTGTATCAGATGCAGTCGGTTTCGAATTGGCCCATCCGTGGGGTCGGCCTGCTACTTCCAAGCTTCCTACAGGCACGAAATGCCGACGAGGAATCGGCCTCGAAACGACGACATGCGAATGCCGCCTTGGATGGCCTCCGAGGCATGGCTGCCCTTTTCGTCTTCTTCTTCCACATCCTCTTTTCCTACACCGACCGGGTCGAGTATGGCTACGGCAGAGACGAGCGGAACACCCATCTTATTCAGCTCCCGTTCCTGCGGCTCCTGATCGCTGGTCATGCTATGGTCGGTGTCTTCTTCGTGGTGGGAGGCTATGTCTTCTCCCTCAGGCCATTGCGCTTAATGCGAAGTCGGACCTATGACCGTCTGTACGAGACCGTGGCCTCCTCGTTATTCCGGCGTGGGATCCGCCTCTACCTTCCTGCGATCGCGGCCACGTTCCTTACGATGATGACGATACATTTGGGCCTCTGGGAATACCCCCGCCAATTCGCAGACAGCAAAGATTACGTTTTCTATGCGGACAATCACCACCGGCAGTTCCCCACCCTATTCGAACAGGTCGACGATTGGGCACATGAGACGTGGAAGTTGACCGATATCTGGGACTACTACAACAAGGGGGTTCTGATGCCATACTACAACCCGTACGACCCGCATCTCTGGACCGTTCCCTTCGAATATCGCTCGTCCTTATTCCTTGTCATCGTTCTGTTCGCCTTTTCGAAATGCCACACGCCGTTGCGAATCCTCTTCATGATTTGTGCTATATATTTCTGCGGCATGTGGGATCGCTGGGAGATGGTTTTGTTTCTATCTGGAACCGTACTGGCGGAAATCAAGCTGATCGGGGAGGCAGCTGACTTGGATGGTACATCGGCTCAAACGCCCCAGCCAATGTCTCTTGAATTGGTGTCTTCGCATTATTCTAGCAGCGCACTTGCAGAGCCGCAGCCCCCCCACTTTGGGCCGGTGCCGGACAATGAGCAGTGGACTCGCTCGAGTTGGCTAAGGGGTTTCAGACTAACGACTTCCAGGAGATGGTTTCAGCTGGGGGGATTGGATTTCCGCTTTCCGCAGCTGCCTGGCGGGTTACAGATAAGGCATCTTCTTTCATTTGTCGCATCTCTCTACTTGCTATCGACGCCGAACTTGGATGTCGCGGAGACTCCAGGATATCGGTATCTCTCTTCATACACTCCTACGACGTATACCGACGAGAAGAGATTCCTGCAAGGGCTGGGAGCGACCCTCCTGGTCTACACCATCTCCAACTCCGGCGCACTGCAAATACCCTTTACTTCTCATTTTGCGCTTTACATGGGGCGAATCTCCTACAGTTTCTATATCGTTCATGGTCCCTTGATCCACATTGTCGGCTACAGCGTGACACCCACGATCTGGAACTGGATTGGGATGGAAGGCGCACGATGGTGGATTGGCCTGCTTCTGGGAAGCGTCGTCCTCGCAGGATGCGTATTTTGGGTGGCCGACGTCTTCGAATCGCTGGTCGATCGGTCGGCTGGGAAACTTGCTCGCAAACTAGAGACCTGGGCTACAGGCGCGGATTGAGGCTGAGGAAAAAATGGTTTAGAATAAACAACAGGGAAACCTATGGACTGGGCATGATATCCTGCGGAGTTTGGTGTTTTGCAATATTAGACGGGAGATACTAGAAGGGTCCATGAAGGACCCAAAGATACCCATAGAACTACTTCCTGTCGAGACAAAATACCTGAAATAGGACTACCTATTTACAGATTAGATTTTACCAAGTGCCATTTCCGAATAAATAGCTGAGGTGTACTCCGGGATATCTCCTCTCCGATGAGCACCAGAATGGAACCCTGTATGTAATTCTAACACCAAAGGTGGTCTTTGCAACCGACATCAATCATTGAGGGGATATGCGCAATCGGCAATTCGACACGAACCTCCAACCGTTTCCCCTCCGAATTCGAAGTAGAAGGAATCATGTCGCGTGCCAACCCGAATTCGACGCGTACTCTCACGCTGCCAGAGGAGCTGGAGAAGCTCGAGCAATCTATTACCCTCACTCTCCAAGGTGCCTGGTATCTCCCACTATGACGATAATAGGTCGGCTAACATCACGGGGCTCATAGAGATTGATCGGAACTTCAGCCGTGCACACCGTATTGTCACCACGAGCATTCTACCGGTCGTCGAGCAATATGCGAAGCATTCGGAGGCGGTCTGGGAAGGATCCAAGGTCCGCTGTTGGATCCGACGACCTCGAGCCCAAGCTAACACTCCGCATAGTTTTGGAAGCAATTTTTCGAAGCCAGCGCCAACGTCTCCTTGTCTGGATACGAAGACCCCCATAACGAAGATCATACCGGGCTGGAAGAGGACGCGGCTCTCTCCGAGGGGGACCCCAGCTATGCCACCTCTCAACCGACCCGGCTGGACGACGATACGGAGAACGACACAATCCAAGCTTCGATGCGACGCGCCGAAAGCGAGGGAGCAGACACGGACGAAGATGACTCGACGCTCCTACTCAGCTCTCCTTCGATCGGTAATGCACAGAGTACACCCCGACCCAGGCATCGAGCGGCGGGCAAGGAGAACACGACCATGAGAGACGTACCTTCTCCATTCCGGAAGTCCGCCGCGAAACAGAAGACGAGCGATCTCCCATCGACGCCAGGACGTGACGTCGATATAACCGCCAGTTCATCTCCGTTCCCCATGTCCGCCCTGCAGAGCCGAGTGCTCTTCTCCGCCCGCAAGGGCACCGCACATCAGGATCCCCTTCTGCATCGCATGCTGGACAAAACCTACCGCATCGCCGCGACCCCGCACACAGCGCGCCGCGAACCCAAACCTAGCGCCGTCGTCACCCCGGGGTTGACGACGAAGACGACCCTCCCACATTGGCTGAACGACTCGCCGGACTCGTCCCCCGCCATCGCGGCCCCGCAGCTACGCGCCGAGATCTTCGGTTCGCCATTCAAGTCCAACGCGCAGCGGACCCCGAAACCGACTGTCCGCACCCCCGGCGTGAGCGTCATGACTCCGGGGACCACGCGGAGGCTGTCCGGGAGAGACGAGGGGACCTCCATGAGGATGGATCCGGCGGAGAGGACGGCTACGTCGCGTTTTACGGGGACGGCGAAGGCGTGGGATAGCGACAGCGACGAGGATGAGGATGGGTTGGGTATTAGTCCGCCAAAGACGATGCAGTTCCATGTGCCGCAGAGTCGTCTGCTACAAACACCTGGTGAGCGTCTAGCCTGTTTTACCTATGGCTGGGATGTGCTAACGGCGATCGAACTACAGCACGGGAAGCCAGCAAGCGGATCGTGGAGGATTTATTGTTTACAGCGGGAGGAGACATTACCGACGAGATCGAAGATGACAGTCCGAGCGTGGTGCGAAGAAACCACGAACTCGACGACAGCTTTTGAGGGTTGAACTCGGGGTAGGGTTCGGAACATTGGAGGACGCCTACAGCATGAGACGTTGTTCGGATGTGCGCTCTTGTCAGGCAATAAAGATCCTTGCACTATATATAAACAGAATCCTGCGATTCAGACATGCACGTCGCTATCCTGCTAAGCCAGTGACATATCCCGCCAAACGAACCGAGTCTGGATGAACCAAGGCACACGGAGCACTTCCTCCGCGTCTATTCGTTCCCCATGCTTCCAAATAGTTAAGAAATCGATGCTAAGTCTCGCCCCACCATATTTTTTACACGAGAAAAATCCATTCACGCGCTGAAGTAGACCGCCGATACCACTCGCTATTACCCATGTCCCTATAGCTTCGCCTTGGCCGATTCCAAAGACGGCACCATGAGGTCGCGAATCTCGGAGGCAGCCTCGCTGAGATAGAAGCTCATGCGCTCGGAGCCGAGGTTCTTGCTGACAACGTTGAATTGGATGCTGTTTTCGTTGATCATGTAGGCGATTCTGAAAGACGCGTTAGCAGTGTTGGAAACAAATAACAACCCAGAACCACTCACCCCCATCCATCGTCGACGACTTGGCTCCAGCCATATCCGTTGAAGTACTCGCTGCTCAGCTGGCTGCTCGAGATGCGCCAGGTCGAGCTGTAGGTGAAGGCCGGATCCTTGTAGATTCCCGGCACCTCCTCGCCGTCCTTCAAGCAGTTCCGCAGGCCGAAGAGATGTCGGTCCACGCCGCGGCCGTCGCTGGCGTCGCTGATGTACTTCACGTGGCCGTCGAGGGCGGCACGGAACTTGGTGACGCGCTCCGCGTCCGACGCATCCGCGCTGGCCATGGCATCACAGAAGGCCACGCTCTCCTCGCTGACGGTGCGGCAGGTTTCGGTGCGGCCGAGCTGGAACTTCCGGGTAGCGGCCGACTCGTAGGTCGGGCGGTTCTTGCCGTAGAATTTGTGGTAGGCGAGCTGGATGATCATCTGAACGTAGGCGTCGGGCGAGCACTTGAACTTCTTGATTAGGCCTTTGCCATAGCCCTGGTACGCCTGGACGCGCAGCTCGTGCATGCCGATCTGCCAGTTGAAGTGTTTCTGCGCGTTGACGATGTCCTCGTTCAGCTTCTCGTTGAGCGTGAACTTGAGCGGGGCCGGCTCGGGGAGGGTGGATCGAATGCTGGTGTCGGACAGGTCGAGGGCGTTGGTGAAGAGCAGCATGTTGGCGTAATCGTTGAGTCGGTGGGTCGGCGTTCCATCCATCATGGAATGTTCACCCATGAAGCCAGAGGTACCGTTGTCGTTGATGATGAACTGCAACGGCTTGTCGAACCAGCGGTTGCTGCCATCACCGTGCCAGTACTGGCGGCAGCGCTCCTCGAGCGTCACCGGAGAGGCATCGTCAAGGCAGACAACGAAGGAGCTGGATTCAATGGTTTCGAGGACCGACTGGTTCGTGGGATGGGCCGCGATCAGGCGCTCTCGGACCTAGGACTGGAATCAGCATCGTTGAAAAGAAGGATAGGGGCAAGGTATCTTACGTCGGTCCATGTGTCGCGATTCTCTGAAGTGAACAGACCGACCGGGGCAGCCTTCTCGGCACGCTCGTAGATGCGGCGGAACTGCTGCTCCAGCTCGGCCGCATTCAATTGCTTACCGTCGACCTCATGCAGAACCTTGAAGAACTGATTCTTGCGAATGACAACCAAGTGAGCGTTCTTCTGGTAGTCGTATTTGACCGGGTAATCGTACGGCTTGGCAGGGACTCGGCAGACGTTGAACATCCACTTGTAGCTCGACATGGCCATCGGCAGCTTGCGCATGTACTCCGGCTCCAGCGTCTTGGCATCCACCTGGCTCTTAAAGTCGAGAATGGCGGTCGTCATGGCGGCGGCACGCTTCGCAGGGTCCCGCCGTTTGCGGTCGTCGCGATGCGAGTAAAAGTAGCTCACGTACGGGATGACGGGATCGCGATAGCCCAGGTACGCGGAATTGTCCCACCATTCCGCGATCCAATTCCGCACGTTGGGATCGTCCCGACGCGCCACCAAGCGGCTCTGCAGCGCCTCGCCCTGCCCGCCGGGGCGGACGAACTCCTCGACGGCCTTCTGGGTGCTTTGGAATTCGGACTTGCTGATGAGAGGCCGGACGGACTTCAAATAGCGTTTGGCGGTTTCGTCGAGGGTGGGAACGGGGAGGCGGGGGAGGGAGTCTTCATAGCGGAGCATTTGACCTTGTGATAGGTCTTCCACATAGCCTGCGAAGCGGATGAGTATGCTGAGCGTCCTTATTGTGCTTCATGTGATCACGGCACTTACCCGAAGGCAGACCCGACGATTTTCTCGCTCCTTGAGGGGCCATTGCAGCGAACTGAAGGGGATTATCAGCCAACGTTATCGTGATGGATCGTGAATCTGATGTCACGGAGCCAGGCGAAAGAGCAATCGATCAGGGTCCGACGTACCTTGGAGGCGGTTGCAGGAGTTAGATGGCGGGCAAAGAGGACGGTGGCGGCAGTACGCGGTTTTGCCAGAGCATTGAACATCCCGACCGGCATCTATATGAAGACCTAGCAGATGAAGGAAGAGTGCACAGATGGTCGGCCTCGGACAGGACGTCCAGGCGATAATATGGAATGAAAGGCGGCTTTGGGTGGGTTTGGGGTAAGCTACCGTCGCAAAACCTCGGTCGTTCGGAAGAGCAGAGAACGTGGAGAGCGAAGAAATATTACAGTCCTTGGTACCGTCAGGGGAGGCCGACCGCGGGATCGCTGTGGCTGGTGGAGGGTTAGTCTCGGAGATACAATACACGGGTTGGGGACCTACTTTACTTCTTGGTCGTTCTTCCAACTTTCATCCTTCGGTATGTATAAAATTAAAATGGGGGAAAGCGTGTCTTATAGTCTTGTTTGTCGTCGTACGGTCCGTATATATTGGTGACTTGATGCTGCCTCTGTTCAACCAGAGGAGACCGATCCCGACTACTTGAGGGTTAGTTGGGTGAATTAGACAATTAGTTAGGTGAATCAGTCCACAGCTGAGTAATACCTAGTATTTCTTACCTTCACGTATTGCCCTTATCAGACTAGTCGATCGTCTAGTCTCTAGTCTCCCATCCCAACTCTGAACTTTCAACTCTCAATGGCGGGAGCTCGGCTTCGGCATCAAAATATCCATAACACGTGAGCCAATGGCTATGGCAGCCTTGAGGCCTGAGGCTTAAACTGTGGCTGGTGCTGTCCAATTTCTGTCCCTCTCTTCATCCGATGTTCCTTGCCTGCATTCCACCAAATCATCAGCAATTACGGAATATTCTCAGGAGTTATTCTCCGAATCTACATCGCGATTCCGACCTCGGCACTGCGAAAATCTTGCGGATCCGAACTTTTCTTCCATGTCCTGTGTTGACCATGCAGCCCGCGTTCCATCCGACTTATCTCACCTCACCTCACCTAGGAGGCTACATCCCTAAACGCCTTGCCGACGTGATTCCGAACATGCTCGTCCTGCACACGGCTCTTTTCAGTAATAAGGATCATGTCGTGATGCTCGGTATCTCCAATAATGGGCTTCCATTTGCTCGTGTTCCTTGTCACGCGCCCGTCTAGTGCAGCGGATATTCCATGGTGCCATTTTCGTCCGTCCCGTGATGTGCCGTCCCATCCTCCGACCTCCCATCCGAGCTGGCCCTGCATCCAAACTACATACCGTATCTACTGCTTCTGACCACAGGGCTATATTCAAGGAGAGATGCGCCTGTAGGATATGTAGGGAGTGCTGAGTAGGGACGGTATCGACCATGATCAGCCCTGGATTAGATGGAATATGGATAGAGCGGCACACCTGCCCCCACTCCCGTCAAAGCGACGGAGCACTTCCGTAGTCGATCGCACATCTGAGAGCGTAATCACAATCACTGGTTTCAATAGAATAGAGTAAGCGTGTATAATGACATTCAGCATCGAACTTCTATGATACGCGCTGTCTTTGGACGCCCGGGCTAAGAAAAAATCTCTGTATAGATCTGGGAACCGAATCGTCCCTCTTCCGTCTTGGACCGGTCGCTCCCCTGCGTGCTTCGCCGTCCCATATTGACCATTTACGGGTTCTCCTTGACGAACTGGACGCCCTTCGCGATGTTCTTGGCAAGATCGCCCAGGCACACGTCGAGTAGCTGCTGCTCGTACGGCGTGATGGTGCCGACCTCGTGGATCTTCTCCACACCGTTGGGGCCGAGCTCGACGTTGCTGGCGAAGTAATCGCATCCCTTGCTCTTGTAGAGCGGCGAGTCGACGAATGTTGGCTCCACCACGCCCTTCTCGCCCTGCGCCGCCTTGAGAAGGCTCTCGGCGAACCGAGCTCCGGCCATGGCCATGCTCAGCGTCGCTGACCCGGCGCCATCCTTGGCCTTCACGACCTCATCACCGCCGAATTGCACGCGGTTCACGTAGGCCTCCAGCTGCTCCTTCGTCAGCTCGTATCCGGCCTGCGACAACAATGGCACGATGGTCGCGCCCGAGTGGCCACCGACGACGGTGATGCTCTCGTTCGCTGGGTCGGAGCCCTTGATCTGCGAGAGGAACCGGGAGGCGCGCACGACATCGAGGGTGGTGACACCGAAGAGACGGCGCGGGTTGTAGACGCCTCGGGCCTTGAACACCTCGGCGGTGATCGGGACGGTAGAGTTGACCGGGTTGGCGATGATGAGGACATTGGCGTTGGGAGCCGCTTCGGCGGTCGCCTTGGCGAGGTCGCGGACGATGGAGGCGTTGGTATTGAACAGATCTGTGTATCAAATATCAGCGTCGCTCCGTGGTACAGTAGTGAAAAAACTAACCATCACGGGTCATGCCAGGCTTGCGGGGGACGCCAGCGGGAATGAGAACGACCTCAGCGCCGCTCAGGCAGTCCCTAAGGCCGGACGGGGTAGGATCATAGCCGGTCACCTTTGGAGAGTGTCAGCTATCACGGTTCCTATTCAATTGCTCGAGATATCCGTACCGTGCTCTTGGTGTTGATGTGGCCGACATCGGCAGCGACGCCTAGTGTTACAGTCAGATGATCAATCCCTCATGGTGTCGCGCCAAACTGGCCATGGATGCGCAAACGTACCAGGACCGAGGCGGATGTCGTAGAGGGCAAGCTCGGAGACGCGAGGGTTGAGCTTCAGGAGGAGAGAAAGGGGCTGGCCAATGCCACCGGCAGCACCGAGGACGGCGACTTTAGATGACTATAATCATCGTATTAGCGGATAATTCTCAATTGATAGTCCATTCGGCCGCAGGCATGCGCCAGGAAATAGTGACAGAGCGACAGGAAAAGGATGCGGTACCTGACGGGAAGAAGCCGAGAAGGCTCTCCGCTGAGCGACGTTGAAAGCTTGACGAGCTGCAAACATGGTGATGGAAGCAGGGAAATGTATGATGGAGGGTATAAGGAAGGAAGGAGGATGGTTGATGGAAATCAAGAGAATGTGTGAAGATGGGAGATGTTTCGTCTGAGAAACAGTTCCGTTGATGAGTTGCTGTGATGAAAGACTTCTTCCGGATGAACTGCCTTGTTGCCTTGTTGCCTGGCATTTTTAGTGGGTATCAGTCCATCAGAGAAGCTGGAGATTCAGTGGCAGGAAGGAAATGAAACTCTGCCATATACGGTAACGTTTAGTCGGTATCATTAATCACAGCGTTGCATCTGCATGATAACTGTACGACAGTGATTGGGTGTTGACCATTGTAAAATTATTGCACGGGTTTTGCAAACGTCCAAACTCTCCAGGCCCCTATTCCATGTCATGAGGACTTGATTCCTATATATTTCAAGCTATTGTCGGAACAGCGATCAATGAAGAGCAAATGTATATGGTCTGAATGCCCATAATATTGAGGATGGCATAGAAACATTGATATCAAGGAGCCGAACTATCCATGATAAACTCCATGTTCTAGTTTGTGCCTAGCGAAACTGGGTTTGTCTACTCTCACAACTCCCTAAGGTTGATCTAGGCTCAACGACCAAGTACATGACATTTTAGTCTATTAGTTAATTTGATATTTAAACAGATAACAATTATCACGCTCGAGGCCACAAGCCGAGCTCCGGACCAACCCCTCCCATAGCTGCGTAGGTAATAGAGCAAATGTAGGGTATCCGGCTTTTCGCTTATATCCAAGGGCGCTAACCAGGACTTCCAACCCTAAAGAAATCTGCATTATACGCGTCAAAAATATACATGGTTCTGCCACTCCGACCGGCCGAAACGGCCCTGTAGCTTCCTCAGAAGGCAAGCCCTACAATAGCCCGGTCATGGGCGGTCGGAGAGAGCATGACTTTCTGCCTCTCTTGTTCCTCTGTCTGTTGGAGTTTTGCCAGCCGGACCGCGGATGTGGTGGGAGGGAGTGGGAATACCACGCCGCCCTCACCAATGGCCGGACTGCATGGGCTCGTGACCATGGTCGCGTTCTCGCTCATGCTCGGACTTGACGAGGGCGACAGCGAGGGCAGACTGGAGAGGCTGTCGACGCTGTCGATCGATGACCCCGATGTGCGCCGACGAGGCCGTCCAGGATGCATAGGGCTCACCGGATTTCCTCGGAGGGCCATCCGCGTCGGTTGGTGGTGGGAAGGGGAGTGGAGTGGCTGTAGCGGGATACCGTGTCCCGGCGGGATGCATTGATAGAACGGCTGTGGTGGATCGTGTGCCGACGTTGGACCGAGACTAGGTACGGAAGGGGTTCGTTTTAGCCACTGTGGGAACTTTCGCAACCCGGGTCGGCTGTCCGATGGCGTTGCATCCAACTCGGTTTCGTCGTCGACGGTGCCCACTTCGGAAGGTGTGTCGTCATCTTCGACCGCCTCAGCTGCCGGGTGGAGGCGTTTCGGCCCCAACGGGGTGCTCAAAGCGCTTCCGATGTCCGATAGCGTCTCGCTCCGAGCTCGAACCCGCATGGCCGGAGCGATGGCAGGAATATGTTGCAGAGTGCCCGGCGCATGCGGCGCCGTCGGCATGGCGATCCGCGACCCATTGCCAGACCGGATCGCGTCCAGGCGCCTCTCTTCCACGATGGTGTTCAACTCTCGAATGGCCTCATCAATGTCGCCCTTGCTTGACTTCTGTCCACGAGGGCGAGATGTGGAGGCTGGCGATGTGTTGGATCGGATGCGGAATCTCCCCGCGGACGGTGGCGGACTGGAAAGAGAAGGGAGCGGGCTTGCCAGGGCTGATCCAGCGAGGCTACTCGACCTTCGGGGCCGGTTGACCACGGCGGATCGGGGTGGCTCCGGGAAAATGAACGAAGCAGGGTCAGCGGCCGGGAGGGAAAGGCTGTCGTGAAGAGTCGAGTCGCTACCAATGCTCATACAGCGCAGCTCCCGCAACGACTCCTCAGGAGACGTCTCACCGGTTTCCCCGTCGAAATCGTCGTAGACGTCTTGTCTCGTGGAAGAGATCGAGGGTTCACGGAGGAGGGCTTGCCTAGGTATCGACAGTCCTTCCGGGAGCTCATCCCAGCAGCTGAAATCTGGAAGAGGGGATAATCGACAGCTGGGCATGTAGATGCTGAGCTCCAGCGGGCGGAAGCTCCGCCGGCGTCGGGGGATATGGTTTCCACGTCGAAAGTCGGTGGGGGGGCTAATGATAAGAGGGACTTTTCGATTTCGAGACCGAGAACGGGCGCGGATTTGAGAAAGACCTTGGCGAGATCTCGACGAGGCTCGGGCGGCAAGATCTCGACCGCTGGAAGCCCATTGCGGCATATGTGATTGTCTTGTGCGGGGTCCATAGCAGTAGGCGTCCATGTAAGGACGGTCAACCTGGCGCGGCTGTTCATAGCAGACACTTTCGCTGTAGTCTGTAGTACGGTCTGGAGTCGCACTTGAGTGTTAGCCACGGTCGGAACGATTCCAGTAAGGCAGAACATACCGAAGCTCTTATTTGCACCATGTACCAGCCGGCGTTCGTCTCCACTGGGATGAGGCGCACAGCACCCGAAAGCCAGCCAGGAAGAGTTCGTCTGGGGAGAGGTCCCCGTCGGTTGAATTGAGTTCATGGTCGATTAGACAAATATCATTGCATCGGAACGACGTAAAAGTGGCACGACTTGCGCGCTCGCTGGAAAGAAAGACGAAGAGAAGAACTGCCAGAGCTGTAATGGGACGGGTCGAGAACGATATGGACTCGGTCGCGGCCGAAAGCAACAATCCAAACGAAGGCAATGAGATATATGAGGTGAGGGCATCGTTGGGCGCCAGGGCGCTTCATATCATACTATGTATGCAATCCAGGAAATACATTGCGGGACCAACGACAGGCGAATGCAGACTACGACAGGGAAGGATTGCGACGGGACTTGAAACCGAGGCGGGACGAAACCGATGGCCGTAACTGGACCACGTCAAGGGGGGTGCCATCTTGAACAGAAGCGCGAGGCCAATAGATTGACGATCATGGACGATGGAGGGGACGACATGGGACGAAACGGGACGAATGGGGGACAAGTTGAAAAGCAGCGATATTGATCGGAAGCCAATGAAGAGACGAGACGACAGTGTTGGATGCGCTGGAGGAGTGAGATGAGGGAGATGACAGCGCGAGTTGCGGATGGATGTTCTGAACATCTGATGGATGCATCAATCAGGAATCAATGTGAATGGATGGATGGAGGTCGATGTGAGGCGTTGCGGCTCTAAGGCGGCGTTCGCGGCGTTGATTGGCTCACCCCCCTGCGAATCCGTTGCTCCCCCCTGTTCGCCTGTCCCCTCCCCAGCGCTTATAGCAAGGCCAGGAACACTGCAGTCTGCAACAGACGATACAGACCTCTCCCCCCTGCAATATATTCTCCTCTCTTCCCTGCCCTTTCCTGCCTCCCCCCCTTCCCTGCGCTTGATGTAGATTGCTCTCTGCTTATCCTGAACATCATCGCTCTCTACCCGGTACAGCTGGTATGAACTACCACACCTTACCGTCCCCCGTCCCCTTCCCGTCACCGCAATGGCAGTTTGCACAGACCGAGTTGTTTGAGCAACAGTTTGCTCTGCCCGGTTGCACAGCTTCAGCATGAAACACAGTTCACTCGTTTGAGATCTAGGAGCCGCTGCCGCGAGGAATTTCTGAAACCAGAAGATTCGCTACATATCCAACCTTCAACCTGAGGTTTACAAATGAAGCACAGGGCCCGTTATCATCGTTCAGACCCCCATGCTGCTTGCTCGTCGCTGCCGTAGTGATAACCCGGCTCGTCCAAATTGCGGTCCGCCCGTTTCTGCCATTGCCCCTCCCGCTCCTCCTCATCCCTGTCATCCTCCACCGCGAAGGGCATGTTCGGATTGTGGCGTTGCTCTTCGTCGTGTGGCTGGAGTGGAGCGTCCTTGGACGGCTCATAGCCTTCCCGAACCGCCTCCTCCTGTCCTTCGATCGGGTGCGCACGACTGTATGGTTACTACATCAGCGGGGACTAGTTCTGTCAATCGCAAAGGTGACGGAACTTACACGAAATGCTTCGGCTGCTCCTCGTTCCAGGAAGGACTCCCTTCTTTTCTGTGTCGGACCCGCTCTACGGCCTCCGCCTCGTGATCCTCCACAACGAGATCCACCAATTGGCTCCGCTTTGATGTTGCGGAGCTGGTGGATGAGGATGACTCTTCTCGCAATGGAGACCCAATGGGAGGCTTCTTTTTGGAGCGCGACCCGGTTCCACTACTGCTGCTGCTCCCTCGATGCTTTCCTTTGTCGACGGCAGACTGAACCTCGGAGATTTGATGTTTCCGTCTCCGTCGATTTTCTTTGGTGGGCTGAAGTAAGTGGCGGTTGGTGGAAACAGTGATGATTCGGGGATCACGATATCGCCGCTGCTCAGGATTCGGAGTGTGCGCTGTGATGACGGGATACTGGCAGACGGTTTTAGTTTCATGCTGACCCATCTCGCACCATCCACTTACATTCCAGTCCCCAAACTCCAACGATCGAGCATTGTCAAACAATCGCTCATCTTCAGGGTCGAGGATCAATTCACCCACATCATTGCTGGTGCCGTAGTTCCCTGGGTCCAGGGCACGGCTCGGACCGGGACTCATCGCTCTCGCTCGACTGGATCGGACTTTGGCCAGGAGTGGCGCCCGGCTGCCTTGTCCGGGGGCAGGGATCCAATACTTCCCTTTCCCGCCTCGCTCGTACCGCATGCCATGGTGCATTCGCGCCGTGCGCGAGGTGGAGTCCTCGTGAGCCAGGACGTCATTTTCCGCATCGAAATATCGATACTCGTAGTGACCCCCTTGGAACGTCTCTTTCGTGTCCTGGATGAGGTCCACCGGCCCAAACGCGTCCCGCAACGCGTGCTTGACCGGCAACCGTGCGGCGGAGATGGTGATGTCGGCATAGTCGTGCCATGAAAATGCATACCAGTGCGCCAGCGCGAACGCGGGCATTTCAAAGCAGATCAACGTGTCTTGGATGGAAGCCGCCAAGTTGTCGGGCGTATAGCCTGGAACGTTGTCCGGCAGGGCGCCCAACCAGACGAGGACCGACAAGAAGAACCCCTGCCAATACGACGCGAAGATGATTCCCTTGACGCATAAAAACTTCGGCATGGGCCGAAATGGCGTCAGGTCTTCACTCATACATACCCAGAACATCGCGAGAGCATACAAGCTCACGGTGATACTGAGGTTGTAAACCAGTCCGCTCCAAAAGTATCCGGACGAAACGCCAATGTAGCCCTCTTGATATGTGCCGGTGGCTTTCATGATGATGGCCGCCAATGCCAATATCGGCTTCATCCATGTATATTGGAGGATGCCCCGCTTGATGGCCAGAAAGGTGTAGGGGTCGGAAATATCGACTTTGGGGAGGACGTGGTTCAAGGGCCAGACGTGTGAGACGGGTGGTCGGCCGTACATGGTGATGATCAGGGACCGTTCTCCACCCATAAAGTTGATCAACAGTTGCAAGAAAGTGTAGATGGTGAAAGCCTGGAGTGAAATCAGTCGCCGAACGTGAAGAGGCCGCCCGCCGGGACTCACCTCATAAACGTCCCGAAAGGGGTCAATCCAGAAGGCAACACGTAAGGATATAAGGCTCACCCAGGACGCCGCCGAGTAGATGGGGACCCTGGGACTGGATCAGCAGGTTATCCTCGAGACCGACATGGGATCGCCATACATAAGAAGGATGCGGACGACATAGCGCTGGAGCAGCGGTTTGCGGTAGTTCTTCCTGTGACAATGAGTATCGACATCGTAGACAGTCTCGTGACGGGAAGTGCGTACGCTTGTAGCCACACGGATCTGGATGGTAGAGGTTAGCGAACCGACGCGTTTAACATGGTTGGACTGATGCATACACCACAGTCACCAAGGTTGCAGAGAGGGCCGATACGCCCGCTAGGATTAGGACTAGGCGAGAGAAACGACCCCCCGTGCCGCCTTTGGCTGTTTCCACTCCCCATCCATGGACGAGGCCGTGAGAGGGAGCTTGGGGGGGAAAGGCGTCCATGGTGGTTGGCGGGCAAACCGAACGGAGCTGTCACAAACACCGGTGGATAGGGTCAAGGAGAGCGAGCATGACGAAGGATTCGCTGTCAGAGTTCAGCAGACCTTGTCAGCGGTGGAGGAGTGGACGGGAATAGGGTGTGCGGAGTGATGGAGATATCAGGATGAGGCAACTGAACAATTGTCGGACGGAGCTTCGACTCTCCAGTCCGCAGTTCATGGGGCAGCACAAGGATTGTCCATGTCATGTTGTGATGAGAGAGAATCGTGAATGAGGCGCCAAGGCGCCAAGGCATGAAACGTGACGGAGGCCCCAGAGGGCAAGAGCTGCTGAGCACCTGCCTGTCATTTGTTTGCAGCTCCATGCCCATCTCCGGAATCATCCTCCGTACAGATATATCAATACAAAATCCAAATGATATCTCTCACCAGATTCCCACCCTCCCTTTCTAGAACACCAAATAGCACGACGAAGACGTCTCTTATATCCGCAATCGGTTCCACTCGGTCAGTCTATCTTTCCTCCCATCCTCCGCCTCCCAATTCCGCCCACTGACAACCCAGATTTTGGTAATGCCGCCCATAAATGTCGAGCGGCGGACTCACTCCCCAGCCGCTGCAGCCAGAGCACGGCCTCAACTGGTGAGAACGATGTGCCACCCCGTGTGCAAGGCCCCTCTGACCGTTCCATAGGGTGTTCCTGGTTGAGCTGTTGGTGTGCGGCATTCTGTAACGTCCCTGCTCACGACATAGTCTTGATGAGACCCAGGCTAATCATTGACCAGCTCCATATTCTTTCTCTTCTACTTCAACCGGCTGTTCGCGACCCTAGTCTCTTATGGAATTCGAGCATACACATGGCATCGATTCCGCGCCTACATCGATATCCAATCGCTGCAAATATCTCTGCTGGGAGGCCGCGTGTTCTTCAAAAACATTCGCTACCACGCCCACAACGAAACGATCCTGATCCATTCGGGCTTTATTACGTGGAACTACTGGTATAGGAAAGTCCAAGATGCCGCCGTGTTTGAGGAGCAGTCGTCACCTGGCGGCACCGACGGCCACTCGACTCCAGGTCGACCGTCCAGGAGCCCGGATGTTGACCGTATGGAAACGGGCGGCGTCACATCGAGCAAGAAACCGTCCGTGAGGATCACCATTCAGATATCTGGCCTGGAGGCTTTCATCTACAATCGAAGTCCCGGATACGACGTGGTCGTGGAAAACTACCTGCGCTCCGTCAATCTCAGCAGTCCAACGCGGGAAGGATCCGATGACCAGGCGTATTCCACCGGATTCGCTCATGGAGATCGGATGAGGAACGTGCTGCAAAAAAACCGCCCTCAGCAAGAAGAGGAGGACCCCACGTCGCCTGCCTCCTCCAACGAGAAGCCCAGGCTTCCTCCAGCGGAGAAACCTTCGCTGCCAGCCTTCATTCGGCTTTTCCCCATCTATATCGACTGCAGCAAGGGAGCAGCAGTCCTCGGAAACGAGAACACCCCCCAGGTCGTTACGTTAAAGTTTGACCGTGGCTCGGGAACCATTGACGCCGGTAGTTCAGGCCCCCTGGACATATACCGGCAATTGTTCAAATTCAACGTCGACCGCCCTGTCGTTCAAATGCGACCGAATACCGACTTCAAAAGCCTTCAGCTGGCCATGGCCGCCACAGTAAAACAAGCCGAAGCTGAACCGGCCGTGGTGGCTCAGGACCCCCATCGTCGGACCTGGATACCCGAGTCTCTTCGGAGGATGTCGACGGGTCGCCGGCAGTGGTTGCCCTTCCTGAACCGATCCACCAGTTCCGTGGTGGATACTGACAAGAATCCTTCTTATCCACATCCTTCCAAGCTTTCCGTTCCGGGTCATGATCGATGGCAGGGGCTCACACGGTACCTGGAAGACATCGGAGAAAATGAGCATGACGAGTGGGAAAGCGTAGAGTACGCTAAGGCCAGTACGCTTGCCGACTGCCCTCGCATCACATTCTGCTTCTTTTGGGATGTACCTGGTCCCGTACCCCTGGAGGACATGGTCGAGAGCACAACTATTGCACCTCCGGGATACGGAATGGAAATCGGCATTCACGGCGGAACCCTCAGTTACGGGCCTTGGAGTGACCGACAGCGCGTCATCTTTCAGAACCTCTTTTTTCCCCAGTCGTTTGTCGATGCCCCGCCACCTCCGAATCTAAGGCCCGGAGACACTCGCATCTACCCGGACTTCAGCTTACTGCTCACCATCGATGAAGAGACGACGCTTCGGATTCCCATGCGTGAACCTTCTAAAGATTGGAAATGGAAGGGTCGTTCGACAACATCTTCCCGCCACAAACCGGCTGGGACCAACAAAGAGGGACATTGGAATCGCAAATGGTCAACCAAACGGAAGCCCGAGAAAGGGAGTGGTGGGTCGGGTCCCCGGCCATACGCTTGGCTGGACATAAAGGTATTCAAGGAGACGAGTGTCCGGTACAAGATGGACATGTACCCCGGAGAGTCCGGCTACTCGAATGACCTGCGAGTGGACATCGCTCGATGCGAGGCCTACTCAAGTGTCAACCATGGCCTGCTGTTGCGGACCGGCAAGCTCACCATGGACGCCGACCTCTCAAATCCGGCGGTATGGAATGCCCTCAGAGTATGGAAGTTTCGAATCATCGCCGAACAACTGGACCTTTTCATCTTGCGAGATCATTTTTTCCTCATCATCGACCTCTCCTCGGACTGGTCATCCGGTCCACCTGGCGAATACCACACGTTTGTTCCGTACCAGTATCACATCGCGCTCGACTTCCGGAACCCCAAGCTATATTTGAATTCGAATGAAGCCAACATCATCAATAGCCCCTCCGATTTTGAGGACAATGATTTCGTGATCCTCGGCGGAACCAGCCTAACCGCCGATCTCATGATCCCGTTGGACAGGTTCCTCCCTGTCAACAACGAGATCACCTTCGATGTCATCGGCCAAGGCTTTAGCCTGGAGATGTGTCTTCCGCCTAGGAACACCATCCACAGCTTCTTGAAAGATCCAGTGACCGCGCAACTCGAACACTTTTCTCTCGTAGGAAGCCATTGCTATTGGGCAGCGTCCTCCCCGACCGAGACTGATCGATTGACCATGGATGTCAAGGGTGACAAGTTCGGGCTGTACCTCTACGGTTTCCTTGCACGGCACCTGGTTAAGATCAAAGATAATTATTTCGGCGACTTTCTCCATTTTCGGACCTTGGAAGAATTCCAGTCTCGCCCGGATCGAGAGGCCGTGGCCCACGAGGTGGATCCCGAACTCCAGCCGGTGCGTGGATCTGACTTGGACGTGGTTCTCAGCATCTCGGTGCATGACGCCAGCGTGGTCCTCCCGAAGCATCTATACGATGCCGAGGCAGGGATCGTGATTGACATGGAATTTGCCAATGTCGATTTGAGATTCACAAATTACTACATGGATCTTGCAGCAGATTTCAGTCCCTTGAACTTTGGCTCCGGGTCGTCGATATCCGAACCCGGGGCAGCCGGTCCGACAGAAATCTTCTTGGACTTCACGAGCTTGGCCGGCCATCGCCTCTTTGGACTCCCCAATGCGGAGCCGACGTACGACTGCATTTGGGATCTTCGCATCGGTCAAGTGGTTGGCGAAATCTCTTCCCTTTTCCTGAACAACCTCGTCCATGGGGCGCAAGCGTTCGCCTTTAGCTTCGAGGATGAAGAGAATAGCTCGCCCATGGCAGACCCCTTCCTTGTGAACGACGTCACATTCCTCCGGGTCCGTACGGAGCTTGTTCGACTCTGGCTTCGGCTGGATCCTGATGCAATCATGGTCGAAATCGGACCGGCCAATATTGAACTCAACGATCTTTGTGACTTGCTATTTTCTCAGCGAGTTTCCATCCAAATGCCGTCGTTAACGCTTTCATGTGTCGACACGAGCCATCTGCATCGCCATCGGAGCCAAGTTGACCACGGTGACCAACCAAAGACCTACGCGTATCTTCACACCGGCCTATCCGTGAACGTCATGCAACGCAGTTTGAACTTCCCCGAGAAGCGTGCTGCGCAACAACATCACTTGCGTCAGCACGATTGCCGGACAAATCGGGTACCCTTTTTAATCTCACCGGATCCTCTGCACATTGAGGACTCCGAGGACAACTTAAGGTCGAAGATCGATGACCCAGCAAGCTCCTTCCCACTTGTACCATCGCCAATGCACCATGATCTCGGGGACTTTGACAGCATCATGACCAGCACAATGCCCGGAAATTCGGGCAGCAGGTCACGGCATGAGCAGTGGCAAAGTTCGTCATCATCGGGTGCTTCGATTGCATCCTCCATCAGGCGACACGGCAATCGGGCTACGGGAACCCCGATGAATACTCCCCGATCCAATCACGCTCATGACCATATCACACCGACAGTGGACTCTGTGGGCGCAACCTCTTCGCGGAGAATCAGCGACATGAACGCATCGACGAAAACAGACGGGACGACACCATCACTGGCGTTTTCTACTCCGTTGGCGGCCCCGAGATTTCCACTGGAGAGCTTTGTCGACGAGACTTTTGACATTCCCACCTTCCGGCTGCACCGCGAGCCCCCATCCGCGGACGACGACGATATTGGTGCCGAATTTAATGATGTCATCAACCGGCGACAGGACGATGCCTTGGTCTCAACAACGGTCATGGTGACACTCAATCCCGGAGTGCAGGCTGTTTTCACGACAAGAGGATTCAACGCCATCCTTCGGGTCATAGACATCATCCAGTGTCAAGATGCTGAGACACTCTTGGATTCATGGCAGATTCGGACCATGTCTCGAATCATCACCAAACGCGACCTCCCCTCGCGACCCTCGTCATCGTTAGACATTGGTTTAACTATTCCAGACGGTGCTGTTCGTTTTACCAATAGGAGAACGCTGGAAAACATGTCTGGACTGGAAATCGCGCGGGACGATATTGAACTGCAACTTTCGAATTTATCCGTCCGCGCTCGAACCAAACACGTTTCCGGGTCTTCGAGCTCCCAAGATCATTTCCTCTTGCATGCATCGTTGAAGCGTGCCGATGTTGCGACAACCACTGTATCCGCATCCCGTTCGTCCCAGCTCTGCCTGTTCCAATGCGAGGATATTCTCACCTGGCTTACGTCAACCTCATCATTGAATGCGACTTTATCTGTTCGCAAAGTGGGGTTGGACATGCAGAGCGTCCATTTTACAACCTTCTTCCTTGCCATGGAAGGAATTTTGGAACTCGCAGATGCGTTCAGCAATCAGATCAAGTCCATAACTTTGGAGGAACCTCGCCGTCTGGTGGACCTGGTGCACCATCTCGTCTTAGCTGGAGGAAGTTCCACCGACCCCGTCTTCATGACCAGGCCAAGCTACATGCTACGCGCTATTACCGATCATCTGCGTAATCACGATTCTTGGAAGATAATCTCCCGCTTCCGCCACATGTATAGGACGTCATCCATCGTCTCCTATGATTCGAAGTCATTTGAAGAAACACCAACCAGTTCTCTCCTGAGCGACATCGTAGCATGGGACCAGTGGAGGACTTGGGAGTTGCCTTCAGTGGAAAAGAGCGTCGCAATGGAGCCACTGCATGCTCCGCAGAGTTCCGCCCCCGATACATCCGCTCCCCTGGCGATGACACTCTCTTTCCGTTGCGGGTTGCTCAACGTCTCGGTTGATTCTGGAGTCGATCAAAGCGCTGTTATTCTACATAACTTCAGTCTTGCTTTTAGTCACACACCACAACTATCCCCATCCGGACTCCTTGTCTCAAGCTTGCCGGAACAATCCAGAGTTATTCAGATTGGCGCGGAATTACTTGCCATTCAATTCCAATGGATGCTTCTGGAGGGTGTCCAGTCGCTTCTTGAGAATAGCAAAGGATGGACTCGAATGAATGCCGCGAGCAAACAACCTCAGCCGCGTGGATCTTCACCTGCGAAAGGCTCGCGTCGCCTTCAGCTTGTCGCAGTCATCGATTCCACGGACCTCAGTTTGAAAAGTCGGCATCTGCGTTTGGGGAACGCGATGGATAATCTCTCATGCTCGTTGATCCTGGCACAGGAGTCCGAGGAGAGCAAATCCGATATGAGCAACGTCGTTCTCCACGCTAGCAACGCCCTCTGTGCGGTGGTGTCGTCCCAGCGGAAGTTGATAACCCTTGCTCTATCTCTGCCAACTTTCGCAGCTGCCCTTAGCAAGCCAAATGACAGTGGGAACGCGAAGCAGTGGACCGTTCAGGGACAAAGCGAATTGGTCGACCTGAATATCGAGGAACACGTCCCGGGTTTATTGGAACTGGCCGATGACGTCCTTCGCAACGAGGCGGTTGACATTATGAAGTTCACAAACTCGGCAGCACCGCATGCCGAGCATACGATTGCTTCAGCGGCCCCGAAAGTGAGAAGAGAACTCCCTAGCCTTCAGCTTTCGTTGTCACTGCAATCCTATCGAGTACATATCCGGCTGCTTCCATCAGTGGCTTATAGCTTTTCCGGCTCCACTGCCCAGCTCTGGGTGCAACCGACACTAGACCTAGTTCGAACGCTCAACATCCACATCGATGTCGGTCGGCACTTTCACGAGCTGGACTCCTTTGGCCCCGACAGTTCCCTCGCGATTTCGAAATTCACAATGCCCCAGATTAATGCCCGACTCAGCATTGAACAACTCCACAACCAGATCTTCCTGCGGGCGAACGTGATCAGTGAGAAACTGGTGCTGGATGCCTCGGCGTTGCATGGTGTGCTCCTGACCATCCAAAAGCCCGAAGTCTCGCGCACGATACAGGCAGCGCAAGAAGACGTGCGTGCCATCCAAGGGCACCTTGCAGCGTTGCGCCCTGCCCCTTCCGGTGCTCGGATGCGAACGGTCGACCCGCTTGGGTTTGATTGTCAATTATGGTTGCAAGGTCTACTGATTAAAACAGTGGCCCCGAGCTCAGGCGACCTAGCTCCGGAGGCCCATTTGATGTTCGGTCTTGGTGCAGTGCTCCTCGATATCCGAGATGGGAAGCGTCTCCAAGCGCAGCCAGCCGCCTTTCCCGATCTCCATTTCCAGGTTCATAAAATATTCGCCGACCTCGTATTAAAGAAAGATGAACGGACCACCCCCGTGGGAAACGCGGTCCTGGCATGCGATATCCGCTCGACGCAACGAAACGGGTCTGAACAAGGCCGCATCTACCACCTTCGAAGCGATCGGGTCGATGTTAATATATCCGCAGAAACGGCGTCCACGGTGGCCGATGTCCTGAACCATCTTCAAGAACGTCTGCGAGATATTGACCTTTCTCGTGAAAAAGAGTACCTCCGACGATTCAGGCACCGAAAGATGGCCGATTCGTCGACGGCGCTTGACCAGGGCAACGGAGAAACTCCGGCCGACCCGCTCTCATCTACTGGAATCTTCACGTCACCGTTCAACGTGCTCGTTCGCCACGTCCAAATTGCTTGGATTGTGCAGTCTGAGGCTAAGCGTGCTGCTCCTCAGGATGATGATTTGATATTGTCCATCCAGCTAATCGAGCTTTCGAGTCGCTCCCGTAGCGGGGCGAGGCTTGCAATCAACGACTTGCAGGTCCAGCTTGTCCCCCAATCTCAAGTGGATCGCACTCAGAGATCACGAAACTCGGCTCTTCTACCGGAAATGGTGTTCAACGTCTTCTATTCGTCCTCGGAACAGGACTGGCGGCTGAGTTTTCAAGCAGCCGGCAAGTCCCTCGATTTGCGTCTCGACTCAAAGTTCATACATCCTCTCAATACCGTGCAACAATCTATAAAGCTCGCTATGCAGAGGTTCCGATCTGCCGCCGAGAATTGGACGGACAGTACTCCAACTGGTACTGTCCAAAGAACAAGTATCTTCAAGACAAAGAAACTTTCCAGCCTAGTTGTGGACGCCGACTTTTCCGGAGCGGTCGTGCATTTGACCGGAGGTGCTTCAACCTCCATTAAATCCCATGTCCCCGCGTTTCCTCCATCCACAGGCAACGGTCTCAATACAACCACAGTTTTGCGGTCGCCCGGCATGGCCTTGAAAGTGGAGTTCAAAGACGACAATGCGAGCTCTACTTTGGACGGAGAGTTGAAAATATCCGCGTCTTCCAACATTGTCTATCCAGCCCTAGTTCCGCTTGTGCGAGAAATCTCGGATACCGTCAAAGACATTGTATGGAACAGCGAATCCAAGGATACGAACATGACCGGATCGAGGTTCCTCGAGGACGAAAACTTATTGAAGGCGGATCCGACAACGCTACTTGGGCGGACGAAACTCAATTTTGGCATCCGAATTTGCCAACAGGACTTCGCCTTGAACTGCCACCCGTTCGCCCGAGTGCTGGCGGTTGCTTCGTTCGATCAGATCTACGTTCTAACAAGCAGCATCACATCTCCTGAGTACGGGGACTTCTTTTGCGTGACCGCCAAGGCGGAAAATCTCGAGGTTTCAGTGAGGCACCAGTATTCAAGAGATTCGACGTTCAAGTTCAATATTGAATCCGCGACTCTCTCGCTGATGAATAGTAAATATCTTAGCGGCGTGGCCGGCATTTCCGCCATCCTCAAGGTCAACCCGATTAAAACGCAGGTCAATGCACGACAATTGCAAGACTTTCTGATCTTCCGGGACATCTGGCTTCCCTCCGATTCTGCGAAGGCATCGACACCGAACGTTGACGAGGCGAACGAGCAAGTCGAGTATCTTGTTCAGCGCTATCAACAGGTCACCGCAGCTACAGCGTTTCCTTGGAACGCGACGGTAGCGATCGAAGCGATTGCGGCAGATGTGGATCTCGGCCAGGGGATTGGCAAAAGCACGCTTTCTGTTGCCAACTTGTGGGCATCATCCCGAAAGCGATCCAACTGGCAGCAAGAATTGTGCATCGCCTTCGAAACGGTGGCGGTGACTGGCAGTGGGAGGACGAGCGGGTTCGTGCGTCTCAACGACCTACGGCTTCAAACGTCGATCTCGTGGCCGTTGCAGGAAGGGCGAGTCCGACGGCAAACGCCGCTCATCCATGCCTCCCTCGGCTTTGACCGACTCCAAGCAAAAGCTGCGTTCGATTATCAGGTATTTGCTATTGCAGATATCAGAGCGTTCGAGTTCATTATGTACAATACTCGGGACCCAAAACTCGGGGCGGCCGATCGGCTCATTGCGATTCTGGACGGAGCCGAAGTCTTTGCATTTTGCACATCCACCACCGCAGCGCAAGCCATCGCTTTTAGCCAGGCCGTAGAGCGTCTGGTGCAAGACAATCAGGCAGCATATGCGCAAACCGTCAAGGAGCTGGAGAGAAGCATTCAGCGCAGGAGGTCATCATCGGCACGACAGGCGCAAGCGTCTCTACAAGCGTCGCAAACCCCGAATCCGGAAAAATCACATGCCTTCATATCGCTTCATACGGACGTCGTTGTGACCCTACGGACCCTGTGTCTTGGCGTCTTCCCAGCCAATTTTTCGGACCCGCAATTGTTCTTGCTAGAGGCGTCGGATACACAGGCTCGTTTCGCCGTGCTGCTGGAGGATGACTCTCAAGTGCACAGCGGACTGGGCATGACTTTAGGCCATCTCAATGTCGCCCTAGGCGTGATTCCCCATCCAACCCCGCACACAAGTGCTGCAGAATTGACGGTGGAAGACGTCGTGGCGAGCGCGCGATCCGCTCGTGGCGGCACGATCCTTCGGGTTCCAAAGGTCGTGGCGAGCATGCAAACCTGGCACCAGCCCCAGTCGAACCTCGTTAATTACATCTTCAAAAGCTCTTTCGAAGGCAAAGTGGACGTAGGATGGAACTATTCGCGCATCGGGTTCATCCGGAACATGTGGGACAATCACTCAAAGACGCTTGCGTCCCGACTTGGAAAGCCTCTTCCGGAGGCTGTCGTAAAGATTACCACCGAGCCTGACGAAGGGGATGGCCAACCAACGTCCACTCGTGGTCCACAGGGCAAGATCACTGCGGTTGTAAACGTTCCGCAGTCTCGATTCACCTACACGGCGCTTGAACCCCCGGTAATAGAAACACCACAGCTACGAGATATGGGCGAGGCGACACCGCCTTTGGAATGGATCGGGTTGCATAGGGACCGACTGCCCAACGTCACCCATCAAATCATCCTGGTGCCGCTCCTTGAGGTAGCAAAGGAGGTGGATGCCGCGTATAAGCGGATTTTAGGCTCATCATGAGATGGTTCTCCACAGGCTGGGAAGCAAAGCATGTAACAATTTACATCTGTACGATAATGACCAACGTAATATAGATCAAACGACTTTAGAGGAACACGGCTCATGCGGAAAGCATCACTCCTTTCCTGCTCCCTGTAGTGAGTTTTGGCTTGAGAGGAGAATTTCCATCAAAAGTGAGGAACCAAACATTCCGGAATGCCGAACTCCATGGCAGGTGGCAATTGGTTTGGAGATCGTAGGTCCATTAACTTAACCGTAACTGTAGTATTGCCAGCCATTGGGAGACTTCATCATGAATACGCAAACAGCAGAGTTGTCGTCAGTCATTGGAATTTATGCTGTATCCGAAAGAGTATATAACCAAAAAATTACCCTATGGCATGCTGATTCAATTCTATCATCTCACTCGCGTTCAAAGTGTGAGTGTCAGCCATATCACAAACACATTCAACTTCAAGCTGAGAATATCTCCATCCATCATAGTATCATCCATCTGCTGAAAGGCTCCATAAACGTGTGACCTTCGGATGAATAGAAAAGATCCGCCCCTCGCAAGCATCCGAATAGGCAAGAGGTACCCACCCCAAATATCCCCTCATCTTAAGTGCAGGTGCTATTCGCCGGCGTGCATTTCGTCCAGACTCAAACCTCAGCTTGATACCCGTAGCGAAAGCCAGGAGGACACAGATCTTCGCATTGAAAAGTCGCGATCTGGTTCTGGGTCATGTTGTGGCAGGTGAGCACGTGCCTGCCTTGGTGGAGCACTTTCTGCGGCAGTCCGGGGGTTCCGTAGGGCACGGGGAGCAAGCAGTCGGCAAAGGTGATGCCTGAATAGCCTTCAATGGCGAGGGAGGGGGGAGGGCTGGAGTTGCAGAGGGACGTGTGGTACGACGGTGCGCCCTAGATAGCTCCGGTCTGGCAGACATTGCTGTCAGCGAACCACACGTCGTAGTTGCCACCTTTGGTGCTGGCAGATCCGCATGAGCGAGCGATGTTGCCGATGTAAAGGGATGGGAAAGCAAGGGCTATATCCGCGAGCATGGCGAAGAGGACAGAACAAAGAACAAAGAACAAGAGAACGTATGGTCGGAAGGAGGGCTGTTCTGTGAAATCTCAGGACTGAAGCGTAAGAAGGGTTGAGAACGTTTGCAGAGGAAGAGATAGCCCGCTGAATGGCAGGCGACGGATTATATCTGATCGCCTGGTGTCATGAATGTCCAGGAGACTCCTAGGCCAAGCCTCTGCTGAAAGGATTATATTCTTAGAACTGGTGTCGCACCCAAAATACCATCAAATTCTCGGCATTTGTTAAGGTACATATTCTTCGTTTGAAATTTAGCCAATCATTCATGGATGATGGCGAATTCTTTAGCCGTGGCTGCGAGGCTGTCCACGAGAAACGACTCATGATTTCTGCCGGGCCAATACCGCAACAAGTTAGCCCAAAAGGAGACTTAGGAAATATAGGACTCTTCCGAACTACGGCCCAATATGCGCAACCCGAATAACGACTTTGTTGGGAGACGAAATGATGGCAAATACCTCACGAACGCGGCGGAACCGTGACTCGCGCTGCCATTCCCAGGGTGAACTGGAGATGGCTGGTTTTCTACGTCTTGTAGATGGGCTTTTTTTGACTGTTGATGGTACACGGTAGATGTATCGCAGTTGGGGATTTCATCGTGCATCCGACTCGCTGTGAAGATGTGGGTGTCTCACCTACAAAGCACTATACCGCAATGGCCGTCGCCTTGCTATGTTCAAACTTCAAACCTGCACTCGCCCAGGTTGTTTCCTAGAACGTCTCCTCTTAGAGCGGACCACCTTCCCCTGGTACATCAGCACGACCTCTCCTCCTATATCCGCAGCATCAGGTTTGTAGCGCATGCCCACGTCAAGACCTTCCAGCCCTGCGGTGGATGCTCTCGCGTTCCACACTAGCTGTTGTATCGAACCATCTTCGGTGATCATGGCGAATGCGAGAGGTCGCGAGCTGCGTTGCAGAGCCTCCCGTACCCCCTTCGTCGTCGGACTCGTCGTCGCAAGTATCGCAATGGTATTGTCGCCTCTCCATCCTGCCGGGGCACCGGCGAAAGCCCCTTCTATTTCCCGGATGTGTTCTGGCGATACCCATCGCGCCCGTCCGATCGGCTCGGATCGCGGCACCCCAGTTACGCTTGGGTCTGCGTCCGCAAGTTTCGCCTTTCCCTTCGGAGATTTCCAGCCGACGACCTTGCACTGCACAAGAATTTTGAGCGGTATTTCGGGCGGGAGAGTTGGAACTCGCCAATCTCCAACCAGATCGATTCCAGCGTCGTTGGAGCGACCCGTCCTCGTGAGGTGAAACCCGAGTCGGTTCAAGGCCTCTGAGCAGATATACTCATATCGGGTTCCAACGAACGTAGACGATGTCTGGGAGAGATTCGTCTGCGAGGCGTGTGTGAGGAAGGATTCGAGGGTATCATGGTGTTGGGAGCCAGGCGCAAGCGAGGAGAGACGAGATGCGAACGGCAGAGTTGGGCGAGGGCGTTGTCCGTGGCGCCATGACAGATGCGTCGGAAGACTTGGGTAGATGTTCTTAGCATCATTGTTTAGTAGGTTAACGGTCGATGGCATCCACATACTGTGTTCTGGTTGGCGATCTGGCTAGCCGTGATGTGGACGGTGCGATGGGATTCAATAAGCCAAGCCACCTAGTGGAAGGCTTCATGTTCATCACCACCAAGAGCTTCCTTTTCCAAATTCGTTTCAATCAGCCATCTTATCCACGGTCAGGAATATACCACTAATAATACTAGTCGTGGCAGCTAGGACGGTGATAGAATGAAGATGTGCGGTCTTGGAGAATGCGATGCTCCTGATGCTCCAAGCTGTCATTTCATTGCCATTCAACCCATCACCCAATCCGTCCCTCGACTCCCCAAGTCAGACATTCGGACTTAAGGGATTACCCTCTTCAACTCTCGCCGATGAAGAGCCAAATCTGCAGTTGCAATCATATTATTAATGACTGTGTCACAGCATGTGTGCACGGTGCCGGGAGTCCTGTCACTGCACTAAGAATGTCGGTTCAGTTCTTCCGGTATCCCGTTTGAGACGACCGGTGACGGCAACGAATGCCGAGTTCGGCTTGCGTCATTCCATAAATGGCTCACCGGTACTTGAGCAATGCCTAAGTACTCTCTAATACCATCCCCGTGTCTCGGTATTATTCTAGGATAGCCGTAGACGCAGTGCCTTGGTGAGAGGGAGCTGTTCCTATTCTTTCATCGTAAGATCCGATGTTAAGTACGAATACACTCTTCTTATCCGTCCAAAGGAGCCGATCTGGATTTGGACCATGGCGAGATCTACCATCATATTTCTCTATCATGAACTCGGCCTCGCCTCGCTGAAGCAAACGGGGAGAGATGCCTGGCTCATCATCCTTGCACGGTGCTGCCGAATGTTCGCATATGGCACCAATGCCTTAATTCTCGCGCTTTTCCTGTCGTCCCTGAACTTCTCCGATTCCCGTATCGGTCTCTTCATGACTTTGACCCTCCTAGGCGATGTAGTGCTGGCAACCCTGCTGACGCTCGTGGCCGATGGCCTGGGTCGACGGCGCACCATGCTCGCCGGCTCCGTCATGATGATCCTATCCGGCATCGTCTTCGCCTTGAGCGAGAACTTCTGGTTGCTGCTTCTCGCCGCCGTTTTTGGCGTGATCAGTGTGGCCGGGGGGGATTTTGGGCCCTTTCGATCGATCGAAGAGTCGATTTTATCCCAGCTGACTTCATCCAAAACCCGACCGGAGGTTCTTTCGTGGTACGTGACGATGGCCAGCTTCGGCTCCTCCATCGGGACCGAAGCAGCTGGACGGATTGTGGATGCTCTTCAAAAACAAAAGGACTGGACCATCGTCGACTCCTACCACGGTATCTTCTGGGTCTACTCGGCAATGGGGGCAGTCAACTTGGTTCTGGTCGCTCTCTTAAGTTCGAACTGCGAGCTTATCGCTATAGCCACCCCTACGGAAGAGTCAGAGGTCCTGCTGGAAAGCGGCGAGCAAGACGCTAGGGAGGAACCTACGCCGAAGACTAGGACTCGGTCGGGTTGGTTGAATCTGGCAGCCATAAGCAGTATTTCAAGCCGGACGTTATCCATCATACTCAAACTTTGGTTCTTGTTGGCCATAGACGCACTCGCCGACGGGATGACTCCAATATCGTTAACAACGTATTTTATGGATGCCAAGTTCGACGTGTCTAAGGCCACGTTGGGGGATATCACGTCCATTGGCTATTTCTTAGCCGTTGCCTCAACCATCTTCGCTGGGCCTTTATCTCGTCGTATCGGCCTGATCAACACCATGGTCTTCACTCACCTTCCGTCCTCAGTCGCGGTTCTCCTCTTTCCCGTTCCAACGAACCTCACCATGACCGTCATCCTTCTGTTCGTCCGAATGGGACTGAACAACATGGACCAGGCGCCACGATCGGCATTCATCGCGGCGGTTGTGGCGCCGGAGGAACGAACCGCGGTTATCGGACTGACATCAACCATTCGGACGCTTGCATCTGCGGTCGGCCCAACCCTCACGGGCATTCTAGCTGGACATTCCCGTTTCTGGATTGCTTTTGTCGTCGCTGGAGCTCTTCGTGTCGCCTACGACCTTGGACTCTTTGTGATGTTTGTTAATCTGAAACCAGAAAGGCCCAACACCACAGAGTTGGCGAATACCGAGAGATTCAGCGAGGATCCGTCTTCGGTGTCAGACGATGAGTCTGGAGACTCCTTTGCAGCCAACCGATCGAATGGGTCCACCGAGGAGTCTCGAGCCACAACGGCGGTAAAGTGAACTGATGGAACCTGCCGGCCATGTGGCTTACCTGGTGCGGGTTCAGAAACGTCGTAGCCAGGCGTCACTGACCAACGGAGTTTACACCACTTTTCAGGCACATTTTAATATTCCCGTTCAACTCATCCGAAGACGAGATTATGAAGGGACGTCCGGTCTTGATGAATGCTCCGATGGCAGCATTTTGCTGGAGTCATAAGGCTATATATATACTTCTGGGATGGACCTCAAACCATGTCTATCATGGTCTCGGAAAAGCATAGAGCAGCAAATAAAACTTTAACGAGGTATACATTATTAGTACATGCGGGTCTCCGGAGTAGGCAGCATGTGATCTGCTTCGCTACCTCACGCCCACACCGAGCACCAACTTGCCGCTAAGTAAAACGCTGAGATATTACTTTCGAATAAGGGGACTAGGGATTTTTTACAACACCAGCGGATGAGCCCAGCATTAGGGCTGGACACGAATATTCGATTACGAATATTCGTACGAATATTCGTAGTCGAATACGAATAAAATTTAGAATTTCCGCTTACTAATATTCGTACGAATAATATTCGCATTATTCGTAATTATTCGTAATTATTCGTAAATCTCTGAAGCTATTTCCATGTATCTCGCAGCATCATAAGACGCCTCATAGTCTCTGCACTCATTGAGCTCCTCCGCACTCCTAAGAGATCTCTTCCCCCACTGAACAGTCTTTCGACTGATACCCCAGATGCTGGTATAGCCAA
>NW_022985079.1:644582-660774 GCF_010015585.1 Eremomyces bilateralis CBS 781.70
GAAGATGATAATCAACTCTCTCGGAGCGAAGACGGCGCTTCCCAAGAGACATGGATAAGTCATCCATATTAAGAAAGAAGTTGCAACATATTGATATGCTTTGTATCTCTTAGAGCTCAAATCCTCTAGTTGGAGCATGTTGGGTAAACAAAAGTCGCGACTGCTGGGCATTCATTCATTGGCTCGGCTTTTGCCGAATAAGTCTTGGCATTATTTACGAATATTCGCGAATAATACGAATAAAACGTCTCGAAATTTAGTCGAATACGAATAATCGTTCCCAGGGAAAAGTCGAATACGAATAGCCAAAATCCTTATTCGTGTCCAGCCCTACCCAGCATATCCGGCGAAACAGATCCAATGCCTCAAAATTCCAGGTGCATTGCTCCGTAGCAATCACAACTTTCACGACCATTGTCGTCCTCAACGTCAAACAAATATGACCCGACATCTTTGCCACACCGGACACAGTATGCATCCTGACCAAGAAATCGCATTACAACGGATTCCTTCGGTGAAGGTGGAGGGCCCGCTTTCTCCCATCGTTCGCGGAATTTCACCAGCTTGCGAAGTCTTTTGTCGACTCCGATGAAGGAATCATCGACCCGATATTGGCACTGTCCGGGAAGAGAAACCTTTGCGGTATCTCCTCTTCCGCGTAACCCCTCCCCAGGAAAACCAACTTGGCTTCATTATCCTATTTAGAACGTCGAATTATATCGGACTCATCGAAAACCGCTAGTTTAAGGACGCCCCTCTTAGACTTATGACGGGGAGGACAGAAGCGGTGAGAGCAGAGCTCGCCTGGGCTACCCCAAAGCCAAGCTACCAACGCGCTCGAGGAATCCGGTTGTCGCGAGTGCAGGCAGATCTGAAGTGCCGTGAATGGGATCGATCCCGGTAGGAGGGCATGTTGTTTGTGCTTTCACTCCTGTGGGAGGAGGATTTATTGCACGAGCTTCACCTCTCGGTTCAGGAGCTTGTTCATCCTGTTTTTGCGGTTCTCGCCAGAAGTCGCCTCTTTTTGGTCACGTTTCCCAGTGGCCTGCTTCTCCCGTCTTCGCTGGCGTGCCCTTTGCCGTTGTTCCCTTCTCCTCAGTCGCCGATTCTCCTGTTTTGACAGCCCGACTTTCTGGTCGATCGGCTGTATTCTGTCCTGGCAGCGAAACCGATTTGTCGGCGAGCGTGGTCGGGATCGGTATACTGTAATCCTTCTTCATAGCTTCTGTTGAGTGGTTTCTAGGCATCATCAATGAATTCTAGGGTGGCCTATCGTGGGCCGACCGTACAGTATTTTGCAGTTTGCTCAACTCAGCAGTCAGAAGTCAGAACGCGTCGCGTTTGTCGCGCAGGAAGAGATAAGGGGGTTGTGGCTTCTGCTCAGGAACCCTGGCCATCATGATGTCACAGTCCATGATCCTCATATCAACGAATGTGGGTGGAGCGAGTTCCTCCAGCCACCAGTTCAGGTCACTGCACATCGGAATTCAGATGCAGTCTCTAGCAGTCTCGGCGACATCAAAGCAGACGAGGACATGACAGGACGGTTTCTAATTCACGTTGGCAGTTGTTGGAATCAGATTTCTTAGTTCACATGCGTCGATTGAAATGTGTAGTAGGATCCGCAAGATAAATGCTTCGACATGGGAATCCTCAGGAGTCAGGACAATACAGGTGCGTTCCCACCTCGAGCGGTTCGTATCGCCGCAGCACTAAAGTCCATGTCGTCTCGAAAATCCCGTCGTCAAGGCCGCAATGGCCCCTGCATGTGTCTCAATTGCAAAATGTCCTGCATCCAAGAGGTGGATCTCCGCATTTGGCAAATCTCTCTTGAACGCTTCAGCACCCGCTGGGACAAAAATGACATCGTTCTTCCCCCAAACCGCGAGAAGGGGAATCTGGGTAGTTCAGAAGTATTCATGGAAGTCGGGGTACATCGTAACATTGTTGCCATAATCTTTGAATAGGTCCAGTTGAATTTCCGCGTTTCCCGCTCGCGAAAGGAGGGCATAGTCCAAATGATACGCCTCGGGAGCTATCTTGTCGGGAGACGACTCCCCGGACTCGTACTGAAACTTGGTTGCGTCGAAGGTGAGGGCATATCCGCGCAGCGCGTCCCGATCAGCGCTGTCATCGCTCGTCCAACACTTTCGAATCGGGGCCCAGAAGTCCTTCCGAGCCCCTCGACGTATGCGTTGCCATTCTGGCTGATGATGGCTTGAATGGCCTCCGGTTGGCGGAGGGCCAGGCGTAGCGCCGTGTGAGCACCATAGTCGAAAATGTACACTGAGAACTTGGTAATCCGGAGCGCGTCAAGGAAATCTTCGACCGTGGCGGCAAGATTCTCAAAGGTGTACTGATACCCTTTAGGGACCTCGGTGAATTCGAACCCAGGCAAATCTGGAGCGATGACACGGTATTCCTCATCCGCTAAGAGGGGGGATGAGATGGCGGAATTGGTGCGAAGAGCTAGGAAACCCGTGCAAAAGGAGCACGACTGGACCATCTTTTAGACCGGCTTCTCGATAGTATAATTGAATGCTATTTGTACTAGATCTTGCAACCACACCAGATTTTACGACTGCACCAGATCGTGCAATCACACCAGATCTTACGACTGCACCAGATCTTGCGACTGCACCAGATCTTGCGACTGCACTAGATCTTGCGACTGCATCAAATCTTGCGACTGCACCAGATCTTACGACGATTGCAGATGCTTTAGATGCCTATGAAGGCATTAATTGAAATAGATGGCTTGATTTCATTCAATGTATCCACAGCATCCAGTTTTTGTATGGAGCATCCGCAGCATCCAAACAGGGACATAGACACAGGGCATCCTGGCATCCGCTGGCATCCACGACATCCAATTAGGCCTTGAAAATGAAAAATAGTTTGCTGATGTAGAGTACCGTAACTGAGCTTAAGCAGCAATCGTGCTTAATCATCATCCCCGCATAAATGCAACACCAGGGCGATTACAGGAAGATAATTGCAAGCCACTCTGTCGGAAGGAAAGCCGAGACTTTTACATTCTGTGATATTACGTCTAGGCATGTTCCACCTTTATTTCCAGTCCTTTCAACTGGAAGGAGTTGGCACCGCCCTCGCGCTTAGTCCATACGTTCTTATTATGCACATCCTTAACCCGGGCTCGCACCCACTCGGTTCCCGAGGGCACCGGTCCGTTGTATTGCTTGTCTTCCTCGGTGAGGAGACCAAGACGTTGCAGGAGAGGAGATGGCACTGTTCTCATTGCGATGTCATCGCCTGGTCGGCTGAAGTAGAGCAATCCAAGGCGAGCAATGTGTATCTGGTCCTTTGGGGGGGCCACAACGCGGTGTATTGTGGATTTGATCAACCCTGTTTGGAGAGTTTAGCGCGATGAATAGAAAATCGAAGGGAGTATCGCACCATTGGTGAGGAAAGTCAAAGTATCACCGGCATTGCACACAATGCCGCCTTCTACAGGCTTGACATACTTCCATTCGCCCTCGGGCGTCCGGATCTGCAGCCCAGCCACATTCTGCGAGAAGAGCAGGCTCACGCTACCAAAGTCGGTGTGGCCACTGTTAAAGTAGCCGAGGGCTTTATCCCATTCTTCCTGGGTCCTAACATTATAGAGCATGTATCGGAGCTGGTCATCGGATACCTTGTCGTAGGCATGAGCTTCAGTGAGATAGTTCTCCGGCAGTTCCAGAATGATTGCAATCAGAACAAAGAGCTTGCGCGTGATTTTCTCCCAGACATTGCGATGGAACTGGCTTATCTCCTCCCAATTCTCCTTGACTATTCGATGCTTAGGTAGATTTGACCACGCGGGGATTTCCTTATGAATGTTGAGCTGGAGATAATCAGTACCTATTCTCAAGGCCATAGACAGAAGATACCACAAACCGCCTCGATATTTTGTTTTACACCTGTATCACCAATCCAAGCAGCGTTCTCCCGGTACCCAAAATACTCGCCCTCCGCAAAGTTGCAAGGGAAAAACCGCTTCTCCTCTAATGGCTCTTTGAAGAAAGCATTGCCAATACTGAATTGTCGAAGGACATCCGCATCGTCAAGCCCAGTATTAACAACAACCCAGAATCCGATTTTCGTAACTGCGTCATAGAGCTGCTGAGCTAGTTGCTGTTTACCTCCGGGTTCGTCAAAGCGTGACAGATCAATTGTCGCCAATGGCGCCCATTTCAGGTCCTCTCTCGTTGGCTCTGGCCGGCTCCATGGCTTCACCGGGATTTTAATAGCTGTTCCGGGCAGGTTGTCAATTATAATGGGAGCCATGATGCGCTCCTACTGCCACAAAGACTCGCGGATAGATAATGTAGAGAAAGAAGGGATTGAGGACTTCGAATACAGCTTTGTTGAAGACCTAATACCGTCCTGTGTCGGCTGTAAAGCTAGTTTATCAGAAATTATATTCTAGCACAAGCGACCCGCAAATTAAGGGAATCTGTTACAAAGCACGCAGGAAACGGTTCCGATTTTCTGTCAGACATTTCAGTCTCTATACCTTTGAAGCGTCCGGAATCGGTACAGACAATGGATCACGCTAGGTGATGAGGTGATAAACCCCTGCGGTGGCGTCGTATTAACTTAATATGCCTGATACCGTAATGCTATCTAGATTGGCTGCGGGAATGACGTTTTCCACTATTGTCCAGAGTAATAAGGTCACGAAATGAGTTTCACGAAGCCACACGCGGAAATATCCGTCCACGAGCCCATTTGACCCCGTAATAAGGATTCCAGCTCGTATGCCTTATAAAGTAGCACTGAAAATTGTTGAATTTATGGGGTGCAGCTAAACAAACGCCTTTTGGTGCCAGTTTCTATATCGCCTGGACAGCTGTACAGTTTCTATGCCTTAGGCCAAGCAATTGCTTGACTGATAATCACTGATCCCTTAAGATCTAGTTTGGGCTGTCAATACTTGGTATCTATGTACATGAGATATGCTATGAGTTTCACTGCGCAAATTTCTCGATCAATCCGTTGGAAGAGTTAACTCGTTGTGCCCATTCACTATTGTTCGTTCGGTGATTAGCGAATGAACTGATTAGAATTCTCGATCATAACTTACGACCAGCTCCCGTCATATAGCCTTCGGTTCTCTTCATTGCCATATTTAGCGGCAGCGAGGGCAGCATCAATTACCGCAGCTGTCACTCCGCTGCCGCAGCTAGTTATGATCGGCCTTGCTGGGTCAACCCCCTTGCCTTTAAACACTCTTATCAACTGCTCAGCAGGGAGAAAGGTCTTAGTTTGGGGATCGAGTAAGTCAGATACTGGGACACTAATAGATCCAGGTATATGACCTGAAGAAAGTCCATGTCGTGGCTCAGGCGTTGTCCCTACCCATCGCCCATATGGTCTAGCATCCAGTATCTGCGCGCCTTCTGGCCCCCCCTGATTGTAATTGAGTGCAACCTCCTTAACCTGGTCGAAATTAACGACTTTGCTCGCATCGAGATCTGGAGTCGGATAATGGCTAGCATCAATGCTCGGAGGCTCCCCAAACTCAGTTGGATAGTCATTCTCGACCCAGAGTTTGAAATTATTGAGCACGTGAACCGTAGCATGGCCAAACACCTTCAGCATCCAAGCTGCTCTTGGCGCGCTAGTGATTCCAAGTTCGAATGTATCATATACAACGACGGTATCATCTCTGCTAATTCCGAGGGCACTCATGGCGGATGCAAAATCCCTTGCGCTAGGTAGCATGTTAGGCAAGTTACTATGCTTATCTACGACCTTGCCGAGATCAAGGAAGCGGGCGTTCGGAATCCGGCGCTCACGAAACGCATCTAGGCCTGTCCGGCCATCACCCGGAGGAAAGCTTTATTAATTCTTAGCAGCAATATCATGTATTACAGAGAATTGACTTGCCTGGCGGCTGAGAGCGGTATCGTTCGGGGTAATGTGGTCGTCTCAGAGGGCGGGCTTTTTTGCAAGGCTTCGTGCAGCTCCTTGGGGGTTATAAGATAGGAAGAGAAAGGCATTTCGGTAGCCATTTTGGATGTGAAAGTTGAGAGTATGTAACATTTGTATGCACCGTTGCCTCGTTCGAATGTATAGAAACTGGGAAAATGTAATTCTACAGCGAAAAGGGGTGTACATTGACACTGAATGTTCGGTGTGTCCCAGGATTGAAAGAAGACCTCTAGTTTCAAGTGTCTCGTACATGAATGTACTTACTATGTAAACTAAAAGGTACTACCACCGCCGGTAGAATAATATGACACAAATGTACCTTACAATGGCATCATTTATAGTGGAGTCTGACAAGGGTCTTATAATGGTATCATTTGAAATGGAGTCCGACAAGTTCCTAAGTGGAATATAGAACTTATGGTTTTCGGTTCGGAAAAACCCCACAGTGGGGTCTACTACGTAGTAAGAAGCATGGGAACATCCCAAATCTATATTGTCGAGATCCTGGGGCCTGACGGGGAGTTGGGGAGGGGTGTCCAGGAAACCAGGAACGGAACCTGGGTCGTCACTTTTAGGATATTATACATATTCCAAGGCTATGCGCTTGGTTTTTCCAGGCTAGATAGGAGATAAACGTGATTCCTACAGGTCCCTAGACACACGGCGATTGAGATGGATGCTACTATGTAGGTTGAAGTATCTCAAAAGTTCTATAAAAATGGTATCAAGCTCGTTGTGAATGAGTTAAGTACGCATCCTTACGGGCCCACTAGACTATGCGGTACGTAGGAGGAGGTGCCGCACAGAGCATAGCCGATGCCGCGGATCCGGGACATATGTACATATGTGCTCCTGCAGGGTCTACACCTCTCCCAACTATGTGGTTCTGACTAGGGTAAATAACGAGATATTTTGAGATATTTTGAGGTATTTCGGTGCTTGCTCAACTCTCTCTATGCCAAAAAGCGGTATTTTTGTGAAACAATTTTAACGACTCTACCCGGCAATGAGGCCGCTTCAGTGGTAGAGATGTTCTTAGAATAAGACGAGATATAATATTTTATTAGGAGAATTTCGAACAAGGTTCTGACGGACAATTGTTTGCGACCCCTATACAATTTTCAACCACTTTTCAACCAAATAACTACAATTATCACCTGTCGAAAGACGGAGACACTACACTATCTCCAGCCTCTCCTTTCAAATATTTCTTCCAGACATTTCCAATGTCGTTGAGGTAAATCCATGGCAGTCCGTCGCCAATCATTCCGTTTACCGTGACTCTTAATTGTGCTTCCCATTCGCTAATACCGGCAGCACTGGCATTCCGTTTCGCTCCGTCTACTTTACGTTCCTGCAAGTCGATATAGTCGTACCTGTAATCGATATTGTTTATCAGCCAAGGAAATAGATGAGAGTTACGTGAGGAGGATTCGGGGTGACTTGGACTGAAGTATACACACATTCTGAGATAGTAAGAAGACCGAATGGAGTCAAAGATCTCAAGAGCTTTTGCTATTGAATCGGCGGTTGGGTTGCCATTCAGGTGAGTGTGCTCGATCGCACGGGCAAGGATCCAGCCATCTTCCATCGCAAAGGCAGCACCTGAGCCAAATGCCCCTGAGAGAGGATGGCTGGCATCGCCCAGTAAAACAACCTTATTCCACCCGGTGAGTTTCTCCAATCGTGGACCTGCGAAGGTCGAGTATTCCTTCCACACACCCTCAGGCACGTGCGATAATACTTCCTGGACAAGAGGTCCGTACTCCTATATATGCCGGTCAGTAATTTAGTTCTATACCCCTTTATCACTGGATTTCGACGCGAAAGGCAAACCTGACCTTGAAATTTGATAGCACTTTTTCATTTACAGCGTCAACCCCCCACCTGAATTTCTCTACCTCCAATCTCTTAGGGTCGACCCATTTCCTAATAGAGACCTCAAATAACCCGTCGGTATCCTTATCCACTTCTTTCGGGTCATCGACTGGTGTGGTCATAACGAATCCTACAGGACTGTGGAACCATGTCGTCTTGTGATTTAGTTCCGGAAAACGATCCATCGACTTCCACGGGATAAGAGTGCGCCAGACTGTCGTGCCTAGGTATTGCCTTAAGGGTTAGCTTATGTGAGTGGCGCATAGAGATAATCGCAATGACACTGACCCGTGAAAGTAGTTTTGTGGTCGGGAAAGATATTTTCCCGGACAACCTAGAGAAAGCCAATCAGACGAGGTTTCGCTAATTCGATAACAAGGAATAGGCCAAAAGGCTTAAATACTTACCGATCGAATCCCATCCGCTCCAACAACCAAATCTGCTGTCGCTGTGGCCCCATCCTCGAAAATCAGTCGAACTCTCCCTGACTCACGATTTTCTAAAGCAGTGAGACGTTTGCTTAGTTGAATTACGCCAGGGGGAATTCTGTCGAGGAGCGCCGATTGCAGCTGCATCCTTCTTACCCGCCTAGGGTGATACCAAGGAGGGAATGACGACGCAGTAGCTCCAACCAATGTTCCAGTAAGTCCATCTCTGCGGTATTATGTTAGCTCTCGTGATACATGTGGTAATAAATGCAACAACCGCTCTTATACCGATGATCGACGATGATCCTCCGATGTCCTTTGATCCCGTCCGCGGCACCCAGTAGACCTAGCACTCTCCAGCCATTAAGTCCAATGGTAACCCCTGCTCCGATTTCTCGAAGCTGTGTTGCTTGCTCGAAGATGGTCACCTCGACATTCGGCAGAGCTGACAATGCAATTCCTGTCGCGAGTCCGCCGGGCCCTCCCCCAACAACAGCAACCCGTAATGGCCGCGTGGGCTCTTGTGCAGTCATGATCTTGCTCTTTGTCACGCAACGGAAACATTGGACACTGATTCACATACTATAACTAGGAATCCGAGCGTTTAAGATCACGACTCGCCAACAATGAGGGTTGAAAAGCGTAATCCGGGTGCCATATCACGTATACAGATGTTTGAATTGTAATTGGCGAGAACCCGCCATAGCGCGCGTAATCTAGGGCCGGAAATTAACTTGATTATCAAGATATCTCCACTGTAGGTAATAGTCTCAAAGATGTGACCTAGTTCTCACATCACGTGCTTGAAAATATCCACAATCATACCATAGTAGTCTATAACGGTGAAACTTAGTTGAATACCGGGCTCTAGTCTAAGACGTGTATTTACTTTTTATACAATATCTACGGTATTTAGACAACGCAGTATGATAAGAGAAGAATAACTTGTAATGGCCAGGGTTGTGCTAACAAAAATCCCTATAGTGGGACCAGTCACGGATGTGAGGACCAAAGGGTCCTACTATGGTTACTCTCCGCTCTGGTGAGAGCCGAAGGATTGGCAATGAGTGGGGTTATGCTAAGTCCTTATAGTTGTTATGGGTTGAAGCCCTTGGTTGGCTAAGGCTAAGAGCCTAAGCCTGAATAGGTTAAAGGTTGATTCAGAATCTAACCTTTTTCGATGTAAACAAGAAAGGCTTCCCCTTCTTGTTCTCTTCTTTAGCTTGATCTAGAATATCTTTGGCTACGTGTATGTTGTGTACATCCAGCTACCGTGCCGCAATAATAGTGGGGCTAGGGGCTAGTCATGATGGGCCAACCCTTGAAAAAATGTACTGAATTCACTGATTCCTTCTCTGAGTACGGGTTGCCCCGGCGGTGTACAGGGTACTACCTTGTGGATGATTCTCAAAATGAAATCACGGTCGGCGTCTGAGGCTATTTGCATCCATGTGGTGAAGATATTATAATAAAGAAAATTTGACGTAATTTCGCAGTCCAGAAGCTGTTCAGTGAGGCGTCAAACATGATGTGGGTGTGCCCGATGCCTGCCTTTCTCTACCACCTCCTGCACCACTTCCGCCTTGCTTGGAGATCATGAAGCCGGAGACTTTGATAGAGGAAAGCCTATATACAAGTTCCTAGACGGTTTGGCGGATTTTTGGCTGCTGCTGAGTTCCGTAATGATTGATCCGCTAATCGTGCCTAACATGATACTACTAAGGCTTGCAGAATATACCCCATAGCACGACATCGACAACAGTGGTAGAGCACGTGTAGATAGGGATAATGAGGTGCTTGAGGAACTTCCCGTGTCTCAAAGTGCTGACCATGCCTGGCGTGGTGTGATTAAGACGCACAGCATGTACCCCACAGGACTTTCGACATCGGCGACTATGGTAGAGCACGTATGTATAGGGACGATGAGGTGCTTAACGAACCTGCTGTTATCTCAACGTGCTAATCTGATTATTTTGCGTAGAGCTTTGCTTCTCACCCATAGACGTAGATCTGCTTAGACTTCGAAGTTTTAAGCTCTTGTTTCTTAATTTGGCTTCTTAGAACTTTTTGAAGCAATTTCTATTCAAGCCAGGCTCTCGTTATGGGCGCAACTCAACCCCAAAAAGTCATTGCTGTCGCAGTGGACGACGTCGGTCTGTCAGATAAGATTGAAAGACCCCAACATGACAAGTTTGGCGCAACAGCCAAAAACGATCCGCAAGAAATTGCGCTGGTCCGTAAGGTCGACTGGCATATGATGGTGCGCTTATATTTTGTCCGATACAAATCAAGACTCCTAACAACGACTTCAGCCAATCCTCGCCTTGATGTACTTTATGAGCAGTCTTGATCGCAACGCCCTTGTCAACGGCAAAATCAATACTCTTACTAAGGACCTTCATCTTCAGGGCTACCAGTATAACACCTGCATTGCAATTACGTTCGTCGGCTTGATTGTCGGTGTAGTGCCCTCTAATATGATTTTGAGTCGCGTGAGGCCTTCCTGGTGGATGTCCGGGTGGATGATGGCATGGGCATTGATCACCACTCTTAATTGCATAGTTAAGGATTATCAAGGATTAATTGTGTGCCGGTTCCTGCTCGGTATTGCGGAGGCACCGTTTTATCCTGGGGCACAATATCTGATCAGCATGTTTTATACCAGGAAGGAGATCGCTACGAGAATGGTTTGTTGACTGATTTGGAGATTACACTCGGTTTGATAGCTGATCATATTTCAGGCACTGCTCTGGACTGGCAACACAGCTGCTGCTGCTTTCGGCGGCTTGATCGCAGCAGGCGTTTTCGCCAATCTCTCCGGGGCACATGGAATGGGAGGTTGGAGATGGTCAGCCACTTCTAATCTTCCTTTATATTTATACCTTACTCACATCTTCTAGGCTTTTCCTTATTCAAGGCATCCTCACGGTTGTTATCGCCATCGCCGCATTTTTCCTTCTACCAAACTCTCCACTCGATACTCCCTGGCTCACACCCGAAGAGCGCCGGCTAGCATATGACCGCATTGCACGAGACACGACGGAGAAGCGTATTAGCACCACGATCTGGACCGGTCTCCGTGAAGCAGTCACGGACCGCCGGGTCTGGATCTTTGCCTTCCTACAACAATTCCACGCCGGCGCTGCGAATTTCAAAAATTTCTTACCCACTGCTATCAAAGGGCTCGGCTTTAGCTCGACCGTAACATTGGTTCTCGTCTGCCCGCCGTACCTTCTGGCTGTTTTCACCAACCTCACGGCTTCCTGGTCGTCCGGCCGCTTCAACGAACGGACCTGGCACATCACGATCCAGAAATTCATCTCGATCATTGGATTTGCCATCGGTGCGGCGACAACCAATGTCGGTGCACGCTATTTCGCTTTTATCTTATTTGTCGGGTCTACCTATGGTGTGAACAATATCAGCCTTGGGTGGACAGCCGCAGTAATTGGACAGACGGATGAGAAGAAAGCCATTGGACTGGCTCTCGTCAACAGTATCGGAAATATTGCTTTTGTTTATACACCATACTTGTGGCCAGATTCCGACACCCCGCAGTTCGTGGTTGCTATGTCATCTAGCTGTGCGTTTTCGGCTGCCGTGATCGTTTGTGTCTGGATCATGAGGTGGGATCTACAGCGGGAGAATAGAAGGATTAAGGCATCGGAAATTGAGGCAGTGAACCTCTACGTCTATTAGTAACGCGATATATATAACGTATTCCACAAGCGAGCGGCCCACCTCAACTAGGAAACGCGACGCGTTTGTTTCAATCAACTATGTCTCAATAAACAAACATTCAATCGTTAAATTCTGAAGGGAAAATATCTTTAGCTATATCAGCTATCAATCAGAAGCAATTTCAAAGTGTTAGAGCTGCAACAAAGACCTATGATGCGGTTCGAACTACCCTAAGGCGACGACGCGCCGGAATCCCTTCACGACGCGACAGTACGCCCAATTCAAGAAAGCTTACGGATCTAGAGGAGAATGTTATTACTCGACATATCTTAGACCTAGATTCGCGAGGATTTGGGCCCCGGTTAGGTAGTGTTGAAGATATGGCTAATAAGCTACTTGCTGCTCGGGATAGCGGACGCGTCGGCGTTAACTGGGCCTCAAACTTTGTTAAGAGGACCCCTGAGCTCAAGATGGGTGTAAGGGTCTCACTGTAGGGAATCTCCAATCGTGAGGCAAACATTGAATTGTTGCTATGAAGGAGGAATCTATCTAAGGTGTGCGAGGCGTTTATCTGTTCTGGTGTTTACAGAGCAGACCAGAACGGGCCACAAGGCCACAAGGCATCCATGTCGATAGACCTCTGATCCATCATTATCTCAGCAAGCTCAGACGGTATCTTCAGATGCTGCACGTGACTACGGTGTGGCGGTGCAGCCAAGGTATCTTCAGATACCGTCTGAGGTCCTTTTGTAAGGTTTGTGTGGTGGTGTAGTTGAAGTTTTCAGAGTTCCCAGTCGTTTCAGTCAACCATTTAACTTTCAGTACTCGAAATTAGCTTAAAGTTTATGTAAGGACATAAGCCTCCTGTAGTCATGTGACGGGGTCATATGACTAGAACATAGAGAATTAGTATATATGGTTTCCAACCCCAATGACCCCTGTTTGGGATCATTGTGATCTTTTATGGTCCAATGGTATTAGCGCGGAGGGTTGGTCACGTGTCATTACAGTTTACGCGGGGCTAGGTAAAGGGCAAAAGAACCCGCTCTTATATAGTATATTAAAAAATATATCAAAATAATTCTATAATAAAGGATTAGCATCAGCGGTTTCGAAGGGCTGGTGTAGTTGGACTTTTGGGGCGACCCCGGTCGCTAATTTTGGTGGAGTTTAGTACGCCGTAGGGGCCAAATCCGCTCTTTTTACCTACGCGCCCACCAAAATGCTGCAGATGGTCCTCAGACGGCATCTGAAGATGCCTGCACCGCCACAACCATCTTCCAGATCCCGTCTGAGTCCCAACTGAGATAAGTTGAGGTAAGACCTTCGTGTCATGATCACGTGCGATGACTTGTGATGGCCTAGACTACCTTCGTACTCCTCTTTCAGTCTGTCTGATCTGTAGTTCTTCCTTTCCACCCATCAAAACCCCTTTTTGAGTCACCTCCAAATTTCGATCATTTACCTACTGTCCCAACTTCAACATGGCTCTATGCAAAAAATGCCGCTCAATCAAGTTCACGCCCGTTGACGACTTAGCTGATAAGAGGCTGGTCGATGCTTTAGACTCATCAGCTATAGGCCGGTTTCCTTCCGGGATCCAAACCGTCTACATTCACTCAGTGTCGTGGAATGACTTAGAACAATCAGTATCTCCGACCGGCTGTTATGCTTGTCATGCATTATTATTTTATATTAAGTTCTCCGCCATACCGCTCGGTGAAGCCTATCGTTGGGGCAAAATGCACCCAATACTCCCCGACGATACAGTATCCTCGCCAGTTATCCTCAGCATGTCTAGTGAAGAGCCCGAAACCTTATTTCTTGGTTGCGATACACGGAAGGCGATTCTATTACGCGAAGAAGTACCTAGTAAGTTTGTTTCTTATGGTTACAAGGTGAGGTCATATTCTCATTCTCGGAATAGGTTCACTGGTCAGGTATACCAGCGCACAGCTTGAAAAAGACGACACAACCACAGGCTCCCAAAAGACTATGGATCTGCTACGCACATGGCTCGAAATGTGCATCGCAAACCACCCGGATTGTACCAAGTATTGCAGTCAGAAAAGCTCGACGCCCCCAACTAGAGTCTTGGACGTAGGGTCCAAGGGGACGGCTGACGATCCGAAGTTGTTCGTGTCAAATGGCATCAACGCTCCGTATCTTGCTTTGAGTCACTGTTGGGGAAAGTCCCCTATTCCAACTACCACGACAGCTAACATAGCCGAAAGACAGACGGGGATACCTTTCGGCATTCTGCCAAAGAATTTCCAAGATGCAATCGTAGTGGCTCGTTTGTTGTCTATTCGATATCTCTGGATCGATTCCCTGTGCATCGTCCAAGACAGTAAACAGGACTGGGACATCGAGTCCGCTCGAATGGCGGCCGTCTACAAAAACGCGGTATGCACGCTCGCTGCTGCAGGCTCAGCTGATCCCAGTGGAGGACTCTTTGGCATTCGTGATCCTAGGGTCAACCGACCGTGTTGGCTGCCCATTCCTACTGAAAACGGAAGTGAAGGAGTCGAAACGAACACGCAAGGCTCGTTCTGGTGCCAGCCTGGGTTGAGGCCGAACGGGCCCCTTTACACTCGAGCTTGGGTTCTCCAGGAACAAGCCCTTTCCGGAAGAATGGTCTCTTTTTCTGCGAATAGGATTTTCTGGGATTGCCTTGAGGCGTCTAGGTCTGAATTAAAGCTTTCCTCAAGTGCCGTTGAAGGGCCGACGGGCGAAGCGTTGATCAAGTTCAAGAGATTAACGGCGCAAATCGACTCTCCATCATCTCCGGAGGATGCCACTTCATCATCTCCGGAGGATGCCACTTCATCATCTCCGGAGGATGCCACTTCATCATCTCCGGAGGATGCCATTTCATCATCTCCGGAAGATGCCACTGTATTACCGGGCTTCAAGGATGCGGGGTATACAACATGGTACGACATATTGCACTCATACATGGATCGAAAGGTTACATATAATACCGACAGACTGCCGGCAATATCAGCTGTGGCACAGGAAATGAGCCAGATCTTGGACGACCAATATTATGCGGGCATCTGGCGCGGCGATTTGATTGTAGGCCTGCTCTGGTGCTGCTACTCCAAGGACTGGAGCAGAATTAAGCCGCCACTCAAGTATGTCGCACCGTCCTGGTCATGGGCCTCGATACAGAGTGGACTCTCCTGTTCCCGTGATTTTCGAGCAATACCCGAGGAGGGAGACCCACGCAGTTTTAAAGGCGGATCGAGCGGGGATTCCGAGAGAGATTACGCTGAGTTGGAGATTTTAGAGATCAATACTTCGCCTTCTGGACCAAGCACCTTTGGCAGTCTCGCCTCCGGGAGCGTCAGTTTAAAGTGTTGGATTAAATTTGCAGTCCTGAGCATAACCTCCGGGGCCAACAACCTCCTTGAGACCGACTCAGGCCTTCAAATTGGAGGGTTCATCGCCGATGAGCCCCTTAGAGATGATATGCAAGGCAGGGAATTGTGGTGCCTGCTGGCTGGTTGGCATGAGGACTTTCCGGATATGTCAACCTGCCTGATTTTATTGCCTACAGGATTTGCCGTTGACGAATGTCGGCGAATTGGAGTTGGGGGCGTCGCAGAGCAGTCTTGGGATACCGTTACAGAGATGAGGCGCGTCGTTATTGTTTAAACCTTGTTAGGTAAACCTGTGAGCTTGCCTGCTGCCAACATGAAGTTGGACGGTGAAGTCTGTCGTTGAACTAAGAAGTTGTGTGACAGTCTTGGGCTTCGCCCAGTCTGTTTGTTGTGGCCTTGCGGCCTAAGGCAGAAGGGATGGGTAGACCGTTTGCCCAGAGATGTAAATAGCAGATCGCAGTGAGAGAGATCTTCTCCTTCTCTCTTTAGCAATTCAACAGCGATACCAGCTTACCAAATCCTTCGTGGTTTGGGCCCTTGACACTGAATTTGCATTTGTATGTGTTTTGCAGCGTATCTCAAGATACGGTGTATGGCTATCAGATTTGGTAATTTTCGGGGGTGTGCCCAGACACATGTCTACTTAGTGTAGCTTCCCTTCTGTCCTTCTCCTCACTAGCTTTCTAATAAATGAAAGTGGTATTCGCAGCCTTCGCGATCAAACCGTCTCACCACTCGCCGACGGATTGCATTGTCAACAGCGCGCGGGGATGAATCCCTTGCAGACGACCGGGTTATGTAGCGCGGTGGTGTACGTAGTCGAGCATCCTTGTTGATGCGAGCTACTGAGCCTCAGCCGCTCGCTACTTGATTTGTTTT
>NW_022985080.1:0-94322 GCF_010015585.1 Eremomyces bilateralis CBS 781.70
TCCGCATCCTGGATCGGGTTCTGCCGGCTGACACGGACACGCATTACGGGATACAAGCGCAAGGCCCTCGGCGATCCTTCCGCCAAGCTGTCGGGGGATGCTCCACGGGCGCACTTCACCAACATCTTCTTCAGTGAGATCATCTCGCCACTGCTTCTGATTGTCGTCTGCCTGATCCCGTACTTGTTTATCAACGCACAGACGGGCGTGAACGAAAACAATAACCCCGACAAAGAGCTCGAAGCCACGAACTCGCTCATCCGCGTTGGCATTGTGGCTTTTGCACCCGTCGCCGTCAACGCTGGCGTTCTTGGAGGGATGTTTGCCCTGGCTTGTTGCGCGGGTCCTTTGCTGTCCATGTGTTGCAAAAAATTCGGCGCTGTCCTTGCCGCCATCGCCCACGCCATCGCAGTCATCATGCTGCTTGCCTTCTTTGAGGTCATGTTCTTCCTTGAAGGCTGGTCATTCAGCAAAGCCGTGCTCGGAATGATCACGGTCGTTGCTATCCAGCGATTCGTTTACAAGCTGATCATCGCTCTGGCTCTGACGCGTGAATTCAAAGCGGACGCTTCGAACATCGCATGGTGGACGGGCAAATGGTACGCCATGGGTTGGCACACTATCTCTCAGCCGGGCCGTGAATTCCTCTGCAAGATCACTGAGCTTGGCTACTTTGCAGCGGACTTCATCCTAGGACATATCCTGCTATTCATAATGTTGCCCCCGCTGCTTGTCCCGTATATCGACAAAGTCCATTCGGTTATGCTCTTTTGGCTGCGTCCAAGGTATGTTATGCAACATTATGTACTTGAAGGCTATCAACTAACGTCCATACAGCCGACAAATTCGACCTCCCATCTATTCCCTCAAGCAGACCAAACTCCGTAAACGACGCGTCATCCGCTACAGCATCCTGTACTTCACCATGCTGATCGTGTTCATCGCGTTGATTGCCGGACCTCTCGTTGCTGGCGGCGCTCTGAAACTTGAGGAGATGAAAATCGAAATGCAGCTCCTGCAGCCTAGCAAGATGGAGAACAATGACACGCGGGGCTACACTAAGACCGGCCGTACACTAGAAGACCCCGAAGCCACTGCCGGCGGCGGAGGTATCGATAGCACGGAATCCAGTGGCGGCGGTGGCGGTAGCGCCACAGAATCGGCCGGCGCTGATACCACCGACAGTCCATTTGCATCCGACAACCCATTCCCCGCACGTTATGTGATGTACTAGGGGAGCAGTGGACGGGTGCGACGCAGTGAGAGAAAACGAAGAATAAAATGGATTATGCGCGGAAGCTCTCTCAAGATGGCCAGTACGTGTTTCAACCGGAAGATGATTATTGGGAGCACAGAATACTGATCTATGCAGAATCAAAGAACTCCTCCCAGCATAGCCAGTCCAAGAAGAATCACCGTAATGGATACGTCGCGATTAGGGTGGGTGAAGAATTCAATGAAATCTATTGTTGTTTTAATTGGCTGGTGAGATTTGTCCCCAACATTTTGAGATGTCGTATATCTGCAGGGCCGGAGCTGGGCAGGGGACCAGGCTTCGAGATAGAACACACAACTTACACAATACAACTCTGCTGCTTGATGATCAAGTTACCCTGAAATCCATATATATTAGCATGTCTCAATGCGACACCACATGTCGCAGACCAAGGCATAATCTATAGGAGCCTAAGGCTACAAACTGCATTAATAACCTTGCCATGAGTCTCGTATATCTGCAGGGCCAGGGAACCGGGCATTCACATAGAACACACAACTTACACAATACAACAACTTTGCTGCTGTCACCAAATCACCTGACCCCAACCATTTTAGCACTGCCCGTGCGACAGAATCTTATCGAGACTGCACAGCCAGAGCCCAGAGAGGTATTAGCCCTCTTTGGAGCTGATTGGACCGCCACTGGTTGGCAGGGGGGAGCAATCTCGCCGTATTAGACATTGGTGTATCAGGCATGAGTGTTGTCCTCCTTGGACCGTCCGATCATCCCTAATTGAAGAAGAGGAGTACAATACAATACATCAGATCTCCAGGGACCAGTACGGACACTCAGTGGAAAGGGAGTAGCATGGAGAAGGACCAAAGATCGAAAGTCACCCTCCATGGGCAAAATCTCAAGAGTCAAGAGTCAAGACCAATGGTCTTTATTAACTGTACACGCTAATCGCAAGCTAGATCCGATGCGAATTGCCCACGATTCTGTGGTATTATTAATGGGATTCTGGAAGGTGTGGAGACGCGGCCGAGATTCTATCCGATCCTCAATTTCCCAGTTCCAACATGAAAGAAAATCCATGGCCCCTCCGGGGGGGACGAAATTGAGTTACGTCTCTTGGCATTCCCCCAACCATCACCACCATCACAGGCAGGCCCAATTCGCTCAAAAACAACATAATACCAAAAAGTATACTCTTTTCCTAACTAAGCAACTACTAGAGGTCTGTTTTGGTGAATTCTCCGCCGCGTTCTGGTTAAGATCGTGGGAACTGTGCATAGGGGAATGCCAAGAAAGGTAACTCAATTTCGTCTCCCCCGGAGGGCACATGCGGTGTCGAACTGTCAGTCTGTCAAACGTGAAATCTGAAAACTGAAAAGGAGCTGCAACAGTTCCTGGCTCCTTCGCCTTTCGGGTCGTCCGCCGGTTTTCGACCCCAAATTCCCCCCCTTGGTCGCCTCCCCCCCTTGGCCCTCGAGCCTCGACCATCAGTCCATCACTTGCTTTGTTCGGATTTCTTACCTCCTCGACCTTTCCTTATTTGGGCTTCCCCTGGAGCCCCTGGTTCATTTGGGCCGCGCCCCTAACTTACAAAAGGTCAGTGCGCAGAATCCGCCTCGGATCGAGTGGTTGTCATTGGCTGGATTGTCGGATCGAGTGGAGTGACCGAGAGTAGGAGTGGTTCGCTGTTGCCCGCTGGGTGCTGGGCTGCTGGCGTTCCAGCACAATGTCGTCAGTCTCCCAACCGAACGTCTGAAATGCGCGAACAACGCAGCACTCCAAGTTCTTCAAATCCAACCTGAATGAAGTCCCACCGGTCGGTCAACGTTCAGAATATCCCACGATCAGGTACTACTATCAGTCCGGACAGTCCAACCGAACTGGTGTGACGTGTAAAGCGTCCTTTGTAGTCCTGAATCCGTACAAACGATAGAGGCCCACGATGCAATTATCGCGTGGATTGTGGCTTGTGACTTGTGAGCTACCGCTCAACGGTGGCAAAATGCCGATCTTACTTATAGGAGTCAAGAACCCACAATCATGAATCCAGAGTTCTATCGGATATCCAGTGTCTCATCGTGCGGTTTCTAAAAGTAGTCTGTAAAATTCATAGCTTCCCCTAGAAAATGGGCATCGATATGGGTCCAAAGGAAGATTTTCACACCAGTTCCACACACGCGATCAGGGATTCAAAGTAGATCCTAAAAGGACCTACCTTGCTAACTTAACGGTCTCGAATGTACCGTGAATCGAATATCGATCGTGAAGGGATTTGATGCTGAAGGTTCCGCATGCTGCTGTCCCGACCGCTCCAGAGTCCAAACTCCAGACGTATCAGAATTTATTCAAATCGCTCAACGCCACTGACATCGGCTGCAAGAGGTCTGGCGTGCCGGCGGTTTGTCTCTGCAAGATCCGCCCGTGAAGCGCCAGAACGGCTAGGCCCACCTCTGTGGGCTTGTGGCGCTCTGCTCAACGACAGGAGTTCACGTTTGTATCCCAGCCACGCAGAGTCCCGGGGTTCCAGGAACGATATGAAGTCCGAAGTTCAACGGTCTCTGCTGTAAGCCTGTGACACAAGAAAAGGGGATGCGTCATTAATAATGCCGGAGAAGCGTGCAACCGAGCAGCAGTCCAGCTCGGGAGCTGTGGTGTGGAATGGACTGGAGTACTGCATCGTCCTCATGCTATGACGACACATCCTCCTCTACCAACATGTATTTACAAGTATCAAGTATTCAACGGAGTTGGTCGCCCATTATTTTGCTCTTCCAGTTGTACGATTTCTTTCCAAAGCTCACTCGCTTTCTACAATAAAGAATTCTTGGTATATAATAGCCAAGGAGCCCATATGGCCTTCGATGCGCCTGCGGTTGACTTTGGGACCGGCGACATGGGTGTTTGGGTGGGTAACAATTAAACACTGTGTGCCCTGCAATTTACCGGATTTCCACAATACAGCAAGTGGATGGTTGGGCGACGTCACTCTGCGCAGTAAAGAATTAACCGCGCCCTGGATCTCGCCCCACACCTGCCGGTGGCAAACATGAACACCGGATGGTGTGGGGCGGACATGGGGCACGGTTACCGTCTTCCGTAATATTGGCTACTTTAAGACGAAATTTCTGGACGCTCATCGGGAGACGGGGCCTGCATTTCTAAGCGGGTCTGAGTTAACCAGGTCCAAGGTGTGGCAAGTGGCAGCTTCATATTCACTGTTCAGTTCTGAGTTCACAGCGAGACAGCCCGACAGGGGTGCGCATTTGAGGACCAGCCTTGCCAGCGAGTACATATACGTCATCCTTCAATTACTTGGCGGGTATGATATTGGTATTGACTTAACGCTTCCAGAAGACGCATAGATACACATACCGTATCATATCCATCAGAATATCGCTTAGAGGAGACCTGCTGATATCATTCATAAGATTCGTTTGACTAGTTCTCAACGATAGGACCGGCTACCTCAATCGCTCCATTGACCCAGCAGCCACAGTAGCTAGTGACCCTTCATCTCTCAAGAATGCATCTGGACCGAGGACAATGGTAGTCTCGCGTTCTTACTATCAAAATTGGCAGTCGACACAGGTTCCAGTGCCATTCCCATCGGATACCGCCCACCCTGCTAGAACCAGTTCGCTTTGTGGTGGGGACATATCTTTCAATGAAAAACTATGGTGTCGAAGGGCTTAGATGCGAGGCGGAGACGCTATCGGTCATGCGTCGGGAGAAATTCCCAGAACTTCAAAAGGAGTTCAGCAGGGACTGGGCCTCAGTTGGCAAGTAGGATTTTTGTGCTCAATATAAAATGCGGATTGTAGGTGTTGGATTCCGGTGACTTTCGCATTCTTCTGGTACTATCAAATGGAATACCTATTTGCTTTGGTACGGTCCAAGTACTCCCGAGACATGGATGGAAGTTTTTGAATCATGAAGTTCAGTGAGAAGCAGGAGAACTTCTATAGCCTCCAGAATGGTCCAGCTAGTGGTTGGAAGCCTTATGAACTTGATTGCGGAAACGGCTCATTGAATCTTAGTCAACGGTCAACCGCATATTGAGCCATAACCAAGAAGCGGCCTAAGGAGTCGATGAAAAGTGTCCGTTACCCTAACCGCTATACCGGTCGGTAGCTTGACTTAAGAAAGACTGAGATGTAAAGGAGCGAACTGATCCTTCCGAACAAGTGAATGGTAGTAGTGTGTTTGGAAAATGGAACATATATTAAGGTCTGCTCAGAAAGAGAAACTCATCTAGTCTTCCTGGGGAATTGAGGCACGTTAAGACAGGATTATAGACGTTGAAATGAAATAGGACAGACTTTGGACTTGATTGCCAGGACTTGATTTAACCTCAAAGGCAATGGATATAGTAGACATAGTAATAAGAAATAGAGATAAAGTAAATAAATAGTATGTTGGACGTTGGGAAATGGAAATGTCGCGTTTCAATACTGGTCTAATGATAGAATCAACATCATCCCTTAACATTATACATAACAATCTTGTGCCCTTGTACTGCGAAAGCAAAATGTTGTGATTTGTAGTCGGTTCTTCCAATTATTTGCCCGAGCTATACCAGTCTTTTTCAAATAATATTTTTTGTCTCTTTTAAACAAAACGACGGCAAATTGACCTCCATTTTGGGCGGTTTGTGACGCCGTTTTGGAGGTAAATCTGCCACACTCTGACGCCAATCAGAACTCCCCTTACTCTCCGACATGGATCTCTTCAACATGGATATTCTGTGATAGGTCCCAGGCCTGTGGCCTGAGCCCCTAAGTGTGGCTGATGGGTTGCGGGCAGATTATCAGAAAAGGAGTCATGTATGAGCAAGTGTGTTAAAATAGCGGAGGAGAGAGCCAATATCTCACACACAAAGGTGCGAGGGGATTTCCTCTTTTCTTCTCCCTCTTCAGTTTAGGTCAATGGACCTTGGTAATCGCAGACCTTGCGCATCCAAACCGTGTGTCACTGCCAAGCTTTACGCATGGGTTAGTCATCCGTACTGGTAATTTACCACCCAGGGAAATGTGGTGTCGCACGGGTAGTGCTAAAATGGTTGGGGGTCAGGTGATTTGGTGACAGCAACAAAGTTGTTGTATTATTATTGTGTCAGTTGTGTGTATGTGAATGCCCGGTTCCCTGGCCCTGCAGATATACAAGACTCATGGCAAGGTTATTAATGCAGCTTGTAGCCTTAGGCTCCTATAGATTATACCTTGGTCTACGACAGATTCTCTCAATAATAATAAGATTCCATTTCTCCACTCTCAACCCTTGCTTGATCCCCTGTCCTCAACCTGGAGTGTAATAGCAATACACAAAGTATTAAAAAACAAGGCCTATTCCCTGTAAATAACGTGACTCCTTGTGAGGTGTGCCAGAGGGAGCCCAGAGGTTGTGAGTGCGATTCAGCGGCTGTGCATTTTCACCCTTCGGCCGTCGCAGTTCTGAATTCAGGCTTTCACCCTTCACCAGGACCCTTCACGCGCCCCTCGCCCATTTGCCCATCCGCCCACCCACTTCCCCTATCTTTCAACAGAACCTGCCAACAAACCCGCTTCTTCCTGTTCTCCACTTCCTCCTTCGTCACCCTCTTCTCTTTCTCCCTTCTCTCGTTTCTCTCCTCATCCTCGACTTCCTCTAATCTCCTCCTCCCGGCTTCGATTGATTCTGTCCGGGAGACCGCTCTTAACCAACGTTGCGCACCATCCAACCCAGGAGATCTCTCACTCGTTGACTTCTCCTGTCATCTGTCGCTCGCTGCAAATCATCTCCACAACAACATCATCACGATCTCCCATTTCACATTCCTCAGTGCTGCCTTTCGTTCATTGCGAATTTCCACTGCTGAGTTGATCTCTACTCGACGACAATTCTTTCTTGCCGATTAATTCGAGGATCCTGTGCAACTAACTGGTCATGATCCAAGTTTGAAGTGAGTGGATCCTTCACCCCAACCTTCCAAACCGGTTCGCCTGTCAACGCGTTTCAGGAGCAATCCTGAGGCGTGTCCTGCCGCAACCCGCGCCATCAACTTTTACTCACCTGATGTCGTTGAATACTATTTGCTGACTTTCGCATCTTGATCCTTCGCAGGTTGTCAACTCGTTTTTCTATTCTTTGAGCAGCCATGTCGGGACAACCGCAGCAGGGCTATCACGACGACCGTAGCCATGTCCAGGGCCAAGGTCAGGCCACAGGTCAGGCTCACGGTCAGGTCCCGGGCCAGGGCCACGGGGAAGAGGCCTACTACGACGACCACAATCAAGCCTATTATGGCCAGCAAGGTTACGATCAGCAACAACAGCCCGGTGATGCATACTATGATGAATCGTACGCCATCCCTCATCGCTCGACTGCCGCATGATTTATCCGCTGATTTGACTGCAGAGGCTATTACGACCAGAATGGACAGACACCCCACCCGAATGACACCTACTATGACAATCAAGGCTATCAAGATGGCTACTACGACGACCGCTATTACGATCAAGGTCATCCGGACCAGGGAGGACATGGCTATCACGAGTTCGTGTTTTTTGACCCCGCGAACTCAAACCTCAACTAACGGCATTGCAGCGGTCAGCCGAGGGGCCACGGGTACGAGGAAGAATCCGAGACTTTCAGCGACTTCACGATGCGCTCCGACATGGCTCGTGGTGCCGACATGGACTATTACGGACGTGGCGACGAGCAATACAACAGCTACCATGACGGCCACGGACGTGGATACCGCCCGCCATCGTCCCAGATCTCCTACGGCGCCAATCGCTCGTCGGGTGCGTCCACCCCCATCTATGGCATGGAATATCAAAACGCACTTCCTGCTGGACAGCGCTCAAGGGAGCCGTACCCTGCCTGGACTTCGGAGGCCCAGATTCCTCTCTCCAAGGAAGAGATCGAAGACATCTTCCTGGAACTCACCGCAAAGTTTGGCTTCCAGCGAGATAGCATGCGAAACATGTACGATCACTTCATGACTCTGCTTGATTCGAGAACGTCTCGTATGCCGCCGAACCAGGCCCTTCTCTCGCTCCATGCCGACTACATTGGCGGCGACAACGCCAACTACCGCCGCTGGTACTTTGCGGCGCAGTTAGATCTCGACGATGCTGTTGGATTTTCCAACATGAAACTAGGCAAAACGAACCGTCGAACCCGCAAGGCCCGCGCCAAAGCGAAGAAGAACGCCCCACAGAATGAAACCGAGACTCTGGAAGCGTTCGAAGGTGACAACAGCTTGGAGGCGGCCGAATACCGTTGGAAGACGAAGATGAACCGGATGTCTCAGCACGACCGGGTTCGTCAGATCGCTCTCTACCTCCTCTGCTGGGGAGAGGCCAATCAGGTTCGCTTCACACCCGAGTGTCTCTGTTTCATCTTCAAGTGTGCGGACGACTATCTCAACTCGCCTGCGTGCCAGCAGCGTGTGGAACCGGTGGAGGAGTTCAGCTACCTCAACAACGTCATCACTCCGCTCTACCAGTTTATCCGTGATCAAGGATACGAGATCCAGGATGGCAAGTACATTCGTCGCGAACGCGATCATTCCAGCATTATCGGTTATGACGACATCAACCAACTGTTCTGGTATCCGGAGGGCATCGAGCGAATCGTCCTGGAAGACAAAACCCGTCTCGTCGATCTGAAGCCGGAGGAACGCTACGTGAAATTGCACGAGGTCCAATGGAAGAAGGTATTCTTCAAGACATATCGAGAGACTCGGTCCTGGTTCCACCTAATGGTCAACTTCAACCGAATCTGGGTCATCCACATTACCTCATTCTGGTTCTACACCGCCTTCAACTCGCCACAGCTGTACTTGACGGAACCATACGAGCAGCAGATCGACAACCAACCTCCAAACCCGTACCGTTGGTCTGCCGTCGGTCTCGGTGGTGCCGTTGCCTCGCTCATTATGATCATTGCCACCCTCTGCGAATGGATGTACGTTCCCCGAAAATGGGCTGGAGCTCAGCACCTAACCAAGCGACTCTTGTTCCTGATCGTCGTCTTCATTATCAACCTTGCTCCCAGCGTCTACATCTTCTTCATTGCGAAGAACAAGACCAGTAAAGTCTCCCACATCCTCGGTATCGTCCAGTTCCTCATTGCCCTGGCCTCGTTCTTCTATTTCTCCATCATGCCGCTTGGTGGGCTTTTCGGAAGCTACCTCAAGACAAATACGCGCCGCTACGTCGCGAGCCAGACCTTCACCGCAAGCTATCCACGTCTGAAGGGCAACGATATGTGGATGTCGTATGGTCTGTGGGTCATGGTATTTGCCGCAAAATTGGCGGAATCGTACATCTACCTCACGCGGTCCTTCCGTGACCCGATTCGAATCTTGTCTACGATGAAGCTCTCCTCATGCCTTGGCGATGAAATTATCGGCACCATTCTTTGCTACTGGCAACCGAAGGTCCTACTCATCGTCATGTTCTTGACGGATCTGACCCTCTTCTTCCTCGATACCTACCTGTGGTACATCATATGCAACACCGTCTTCTCCGTCGCTCGTTCTTTCTACCTCGGCGTCTCCATCTGGACCCCATGGCGAAACATCTTCTCTCGTTTGCCGAAGCGTATCTATTCCAAGGTCTTGGCTACGACTGACATGGAAATCAAGTACAAACCGAAAGTCCTCATCTCCCAGATTTGGAACGCTGTCGTCATCTCGATGTACCGCGAGCATCTCTTAGCCATCGATCACGTGCAGAAGCTCCTCTATCATCAGGTTCCATCCGAGCAGGAGGGCAAGCGAACCCTTCGCGCCCCAACCTTCTTCGTCTCGCAGGAAGACCATTCCTTTAAGACCGAGTTCTTTCCGTCTCAGAGCGAGGCGGAACGACGTATCTCCTTCTTTGCCCAGTCTTTGTCTACTCCAATTCCCGAGCCTCTGCCGGTCGATAACATGCCCACGTTCACGGTTATGATTCCCCACTACGGCGAGAAGATCCTCTTGTCGCTTCGTGAGATCATCCGAGAGGACGAGCCATATTCCAGAGTCACTCTGTTGGAATACCTCAAGCAGCTCCATCCTCACGAGTGGGATTGCTTCGTCAAAGACACTAAGATTCTCGCGGACGAGACCTCCCAGTTCAACGGCGACAATGAGAAGAGTGAAAAGGACACCCAGAAGAGCAAGATCGACGATCTTCCCTTCTACTGCATCGGTTTCAAGTCTGCTGCTCCCGAGTACACGCTGCGGACTCGTATCTGGGCTTCGCTTCGATCCCAGACTCTGTATCGTACCATCTCTGGTTTCATGAATTACAGCCGTGCGATCAAGCTGCTGTACCGCGTTGAGAACCCTGAAGTGGTGCAGATGTTTGGCGGCAACTCCGACAAGCTTGAACGCGAACTGGAGCGCATGGCTCGCCGAAAGTACAAGATCGTCGTGTCCATGCAGCGATATGCCAAGTTCTCCAAGGAAGAACGTGAAAACACCGAGTTCTTGCTCCGCGCGTATCCCGATCTTCAGATTGCCTATCTCGATGAAGAACCGCCGGCGAACGAAGGCGATGATCCTCGTATCTTCTCGGCTTTAATCGACGGTCATTCGGAGATCATGGAGAACGGCCTAAGGCGTCCCAAGTTCCGCGTTCAACTCTCCGGCAATCCCATCTTAGGTGACGGCAAATCCGACAACCAGAACCATGCCATCATCTTCTACCGTGGCGAATACATCCAGCTCATCGACGCGAATCAAGACAACTACCTCGAAGAGTGCTTGAAGATCCGATCCGTTTTGGCCGAGTTCGAAGAAATGACCACCGAAAACGTTTCGCCGTACACCCCTGGCGTCGAACGCGACAAGATCGAGCCCGTGGCTATTCTTGGTGCTCGCGAGTACATCTTTTCGGAGAACGTCGGAATTCTCGGTGACGTTGCCGCCGGGAAGGAACAAACGTTCGGTACCCTGTTCTCTCGTACTTTGGCTCAGATTGGCGGTAAACTTCATTACGGCCATCCGGATTTCCTGAACGGCATCTACATGACGACTCGTGGCGGTGTCTCCAAAGCTCAGAAGGGTTTGCATCTCAACGAGGATATTTACGCTGGTATGAATGCGCTCATCCGTGGTGGTCGCATCAAGCACTGTGAATATTACCAATGTGGTAAGGGTCGTGACTTGGGCTTCGGCTCGATTCTCAACTTCACGACGAAGATCGGCACTGGTATGGGAGAGCAGATGCTTTCTCGCGAATACTACTATCTCGGAACACAGCTCCCTCTCGATCGGTTCCTGTCCTTCTACTACGCTCACGCCGGTTTCCACGTCAACAACTTGTTCATCATCTTGTCGGTGCAACTTTTCATGTTCGCCGCCATCAATCTTGGTGCCCTCCGACACGAGACCATCACTTGCAAGTACAACTCGCGTGTCCCGATTACCGATCGTCTTTACCCAACGGGGTGCGCCAACACGGCACCGATCTTGGACTGGATGGAACGTTGCGTCGTTTCGATCTTCATCGTCTTCTTCATCTCGTTCGTCCCTCTTGTCGTCCAGGAACTGACCGAACGTGGCTTCTGGCGTGCTGCGACCCGTCTTGCGAAGCACTTTTCGTCGTTGTCTCCCCTCTTCGAGGTGTTCGTCTGCCAAATCTATGCCAATTCCCTGCATTCGAATCTGTCGTTCGGTGGTGCTCGATACATCGGAACGGGTCGGGGCTTCGCTACTGCTCGCATCCCCTTCGGTATCCTCTACTCGCGGTTCGCCGGCCCTTCCATCTACATGGGAGCGCGTCTGCTTATGATGTTGGTATTCGCCACGCTGACCACCTGGTCCGTCTTCCTGCTGTACTTCTGGATTTCGCTCCTAGCTTTGTGCATCTCGCCGTTCCTTTTCAACCCCCATCAGTTCGCGTGGAACGACTTCTTCATCGACTACCGTGAGTACCTCCGCTGGCTCTCCCGTGGAAATACCAAGTCGCACTCCGCATCCTGGATCGGGTTCTGCCGGCTGACACGGACACGCATTACGGGATACAAGCGCAAGGCCCTCGGCGATCCTTCCGCCAAGCTGTCGGGCGATGTCCCACGAGCGCACTTCACCAACATCTTTTTCAGTGAGATCATCTCGCCTCTGCTTCTGATCATCGTCTGCCTGGTCCCGTACTTGTATATCAACGCACAGACGGGCGTGAACGAGAACAACAACCCCGACAAAGAGCTCAAAGCCACGAACTCGCTCATCCGCGTTGGCATTGTGGCTTTCGCACCTGTCGCCATCAACGCCGGCGTTCTGGGAGGCATGTTCGCTATGGCTTGCTGCGCGGGTCCTTTGCTGTCCATGTGCTGCAAGAAATTTGGCGCCGTCCTCGCCGCAATCTCCCACGCCATCGCGGTCGTCATGCTGCTTGCCTTCTTTGAGGTCATGTTCTTCCTTGAAGGCTGGTCATTCAGCAAAGCCATGCTCGGAATGATCACGGTCGTTGCAATCCAACGATTCGTCTACAAGCTGATCATTTCGCTGGCTCTAACGCGTGAATTCAAAGCGGACGCTTCCAATATCGCATGGTGGACGGGCAAATGGTACGCCATGGGTTGGCACACCATCTCTCAGCCGGGCCGTGAATTCCTCTGCAAGATCACTGAGCTTGGCTACTTCGCAGCGGACTTCATCCTCGGACATGTTCTGCTGTTCGTAATGCTGCCGCCGCTACTTGTTCCGTACATCGACAAGGTCCATTCGGTTATGCTGTTTTGGCTGCGCCCAAGGTATGCTATGCAACAATGCGCTTGAAAGCTTTCCAACTAACATCTATGCAGCCGACAAATCCGACCGCCCATCTATTCCCTCAAGCAGACCAAACTCCGCAAACGACGCGTCATCCGCTATAGTATCCTGTACTTCGTGATGCTGGTCGTGTTCATCGCGCTGATTGTCGGGCCTCTCGTTGCTGGCGGCGCCCTGAAGAACCTTCCGGAAATTCCGTTGAATCTCCTACAGCCTACCAAGATGGAGAACAACGACACGCGGAATTATTCCAAGACCGGCCGTACGCTGCAAGAGCCCGATGAAACTGCCGGGGGCGGAGGTACTGGTAGTACGGGATCCGTTGGCAGCGCCAGCAGTGGCGGTGGCGCCTCTGAAACGGCCGGCGGTGGTACCCTCAGTCCATTTGCATCTGACAACCCATTCCCTGAACGGTACGTGATGTACTAGGGGGGAGCAGTTGACGGGTGCGAGGTGGGTGAGAGAAAACGAAGAATAGAATGGATTATGACCAAATTCAAAGATAAGAGCGCCGAAAACGATTCGGCTATGCATCATTGTATGATACACACAGCGGTTGCACGGGGTGGGGTTTCGTTTCTCGGCGGTGCATGTTTGTTTCGTCGGTTCCTGCTTATCATTACTTCGCATCGAACCATGGGAGGGAAGGGGAGGAGCAGTCTAATGAGTGGTATTCAACAAACTGCGCGTTTATTCTCATCTTGTTGTCCCGACTCCGGGGAGAGTTAACTGTGTATTGGCGAAAATGGGGAACATGGGTTTGGTCGTTCCAGTTTCTAATGCCGTGCCCTTCGGTATGAGATGCAGTCAAATAGAATATCAGATTACTCCAAGACCCAGCTCGACATATGTAGACTGTGATTTATAGGACTTGAGGCATGCTATTGCGGTTCGACGTCAGGAGAGGCTCTCCATTAGTTCTACCTTATGTCGCTACATCAATCGCATTGCATCCCGGATTATTCGCAGCGAGGTTCACATTAGGGAGTTCTGTCTGTATTCTCCTCGCTAGTTGATACTTAGGTATCTGCTCCCCGAAAAAACCTGAAGCTATATCTGTACTCATTGCCACTGCACCGACTACGACCAGGACGCATAGCTTCTGGGAGCATTTCATAGGGAAATTACAGTCACGTGACTTTTGGGCCGTCAGCGGAAAAGGAGTTGATCATGACATGGGCATTTAGGTTGGAAAACCATCAGACAGATAGATCGTCCTTTGGTATTTTATAGGGCTGCTTCACGCACTTAACCATTGAACTCCGTGACATGGTGATGAATCTATGGCAATAGGAGCGCCTCCACCATAACCCTCATTACCTTCTGCAGCGATTTCGCGCCCTGAACCCTCTCCTCGAATCCGCATTTACATCAGTATCCTTCCGCGCATCGCTGCTCCTGTCGCTTCCGACTCCCTCTCCTATAGACCGCCAGCTCTTCCCGAGACACCGGCATAGAAGCAGCGCAGCCGTACATCATGAACGCCTTTCTCCAACCCCTCGGAAACGCCACCACCTCCGACCTCTTCTCCAGCGTGAGCACCTCCTTCTCCCGCGTCCCCGGCTCCGCCATCATCGCGCGATACATCCGATCGTCGTATCAGGACGACCCCGTCCGGTCGGCGGTCGAACTCTTCCTATTCCTCTTCGCGTTGCGGTATATTATCTCGCCACGGTATGGCGTGCGCGGCGGCAAGAAAGGCGGCGGGAAGGTGGAGTTGAGGGACGATGAGATTGAGGATCTGGTGGAGGAGTGGACGCCTGAACCTCTGGTTGGGGAGCTTACAGAGGCAGAGCTCTCGGAGGAGAAGAGCAGGGTGGTGATTGTAGGGTGTGTATCCGTCTAGGTTATTCCGATGCTGCAGGATGCTGACAGCGGCGTGAAGACAAACCGGCCCGAAAGTCAAACTCAGCACCGGCAAAACCGTAACCAATCTCGCCTCCCTCAACTTCTACAACTTCGTCGGCTCCGAAATCCTCAAGGAGCGCGCCATCCATACCCTCCGCACTTATGGCGTCGGTCCCTGCGGCCCTCCCGGTTTCTACGGCCACCAGGACGTGCATATAAAGACGGAGCATGATGTTGCGACGCACCTAGGTACGGCGGCGTGCATCATCTACGCGCAGGCATTCAGCACGATTTCGTCGGTCATCCCGGCCTTCTCGAAGCGGGGCGACATCATCGTTGCGGACAAGGCGGTCAATTATTCGATCCGGAGGGGACTGCAGATCTCGCGAAGTCAGATCAAGTGGTTCGAGCACAACGACATGAAAGATCTGGAGCGGGTGCTGAAGGAGGTGGTGAAGAATACACCGAAGAAGGCTCCGTTGACGAGGAGATTTATCGTCACGGAGGCCCTCTTCGAGAGCACCGGCGATGTGATCGATTTACCGAAGATTGTGAGTGTGTCCCGCATCGCTGTGGTCCCCTCAACACCGAGTGCATACGGGCTAATAACGGGTTTAGGTCGATCTGAAATTCCAATACAAGTTCCGCCTCATCCTTGATGAGTCCCTCAGCTATGGCACCCTTGGTCTCACCGGCCGCGGCATCACCGAAGCTCAAAACGTCGACTCCAAGAACATCGACATGATTGTTGGGTCGCTGTCCGGTCCGCTCTGTGGCGGGGGTGGCTTCTGCGCCGGCTCCAACGAAGTTGTCGTGCATCAGCGGATCAACGCTGCCTCCTACTGTTTCTCGGCTGCGTTACCGGCTCTTCTGGCCACCACAGCAAGCGAAACGATTGCTCTGTTGCAGACGGAGGAAGGCGCCGCGCTGATGGACCAGGCTCGGGAGCTCAGCCGTCTAATGCGTGCCCAGCTAGATCCGAGGAGCGAGTGGCTCAAAGTCATGAGCAAAGAGGACAGTCCCTATATCATTGCGGTTCTGAAGAACGAAGCGATCGAGGCGAAGAAATGGAGTCATGCAGATCAGGAGGCGATCATGCAGGACATTGTCGACGACGTAAGCTTCCCAATCGTCTTTACTTCCTCTTGATTCTCAAGCTAACCGTTCCGTGTCTACAGTGCCTCAACAAGGGCGTCCTCATCACCAAAATCAAACGGATGCCTTCCGCTCAAGGTGCCAGCGTGAAGGATTTGGCGAAAGAATGGCAGCCACAGCCAGCACTGAAGATTTGTGTCGTCGTTGGCTTGACAAAGAAAGAGCTCGAGAGTGCGGGACGGGAGATCAGACATGCAGCAAAGCGTGTGATCAATGCCAGGAAGTAACAGCCTGGTCTATTGTATAGTTGCACTGTTAGGCGTTAATTGGTTGGGGGACGGAACGATATTTGGATGTAGCGCGCAGCGCATAGGGGGGCTTGTATCATCAATTGAAGTAATCCTAATCACTGATTCCCTTCTTGTGGGCAGGGACGGGCAGTTTGCACGAGAAATTCTGAAATATGAGGATTTCTTCCGCTAGAGTCTCTATCATGGCTTCATAGTCAATCAAACCACCGTCTTAAACCCCCCGTACTGGCGTCTTGAGCGCAAAATCGTTGTTCAACTCGTTGAAGACATTCGCGAACTGACATCAGTCAACTTATGGTCACGTGAAGTATTATCACGTGAAGTAGTTTGGCTGGGCAACCGAAAGCGGCCTAGCTCCCACGGAATTCGCACATTCAATTCCACAGCCGAAATCAACCTCACCAAACCACCAGCGAGAAACCACCAGTCAAGTACGCGCGGAAACTTTCTCAAGATGGCCAGTACGTGTTCCAAGAGGAAGAAGAAGATTATCGGGAGCATAGAATACTGATCCATGCAGAATCAAAGAACTCCTCGCAGCATAACCAGTCCAAGAAGAATCACCGTAATGGGTACGTCGCGATCGCACCAACGCGGACTTTCGACCTTCCATCGCTCGATCGCTGCACAAAGAAGGCTTCAATGACTGACTATTATCTTCTATAGTATCAAGAAGCCGAGGACCCACAGGTATCCCAGCTTGAAGGGAACCGACCCTAAGTTCCGACGGAACCACAGACATGTTCTGCACGGAACCATGAAGGCTTTGGTACGTTGCGACGTCGCCCACTGCTGATCCATCTCCCGCATTTGTCGACGAGGACTCGCTAACTTGCGTGCGTTCTACAGAAGGAGCTCAAGGAGGGCAAGCGTGACACGATTTGAGGCATATCGACGATGCACAGCGCACCATCGACATACATCGGGCAGCGGCGTCCACGGGTTTATCTGCGTTTACGATCATGTGTATTGTCCGTCCATGGAGGGATCAATAAGTCTCTAGGAATAGGGTTCAAGTCATAACTAGAGCAGCAAAAGCACGGATTCGACCACTTGGTTCCTGTGACGCTGGGCCATTTGGCCTCGACCGTCAATCGATATTATCCTGTTCCCTTCCTTTTCCATGCGATCTGGAAACATTAGCGGGATTCTAGTTACATGTGGATGTCCCGGATGCCATGCCCGCCCTACTCGACCCTACTTCCCGCAACTCGTTCCTGCCTCCTTTCCCCCAAACGTTTTCATCCCAGGTTTTGCTCATTTGATTCATTCCCCCTTCTCCAAAACGGCATATGTGTGTACAGCGCTATACTACTTTGTGTAAAGCAGCTGAAGGATTTTTCTACGTGCCAAGATTCAATTCAAGTCCCTCCAATTACCAAACATCGCCTGCCGTTGTGGCTGTCGGTGCATGGACGGAGGGATACATTACAATTCGTGACAGCTTCACTTCCCGAATCACTTATATTCGTGGGAGTAGAGTTCCTGGGGTATTTCTTAGTACATTCTTCGGGTTTCGCTTCCCTTCGAATGCAGCTTCATTCCCAGCCTATGATTTTGTTTCATGCCCATGATGTTGGTCGCTGACTCCCCTCTGCTACAATGACCCTCGAGATTCTCGCTACTTCGTTGTGGTTTGCCCACTCCTGGCCTTGCCATGCTGACGACCTTTCCTCCATTTGACTGGCAATTGCATCAGGGCGTTGGCGCGACGAGTCTAATTATAGATCGCGACGAAGCAACCAGGAGCGAATCGGTAACTTTCCCAGGAGCTTCGTAAGTCTTTGGCGATAGAAGCATTGCTTTTTCTCCCGGCGTTTTTATACCTTACCTAGTACTGTCAAATGAAGCAAGCCTTAATTCAACAATGCTACTAAGCAATATTTCCTAAAGTGCATTCACGTCAAATCAATGTGGTCGCAGGTCGTGGGCTGACCCAAAATCCTCCACTGTGATGTCATCATACCACTCGCAGCTTCATTTGTATCTCGACTTGGGCTCTATTCTCTACCACTGGAAGTTGTGTTCTTAGAATATAGGACATTATTCTTTGTGGACGAAGTTGAGCGCATCTTCAGTACCAAGTTTACCAATGTCCAACCCTCCATCTCTCTATCATGAATCCGGACGACAAGTACGATCAGATGAACGACCTACTCTTTGGCAGTGTCCCCGTTCGTGAGGCCCAAGGCAACACCTACCAGCCGAGAACTAGGTTCTATTCAATTCCAGTCAAGGATGACGATGCGCTTGTCGAAGACCCCGTTGATCCCGACAATGCTGATAGTGACGAGCAAATAGGTAAGTATTCTTTGGCTAAACGATCGCTACTATACTTAGATACTTACGCATGGCTTGTTTGGCCTATGATGAGCGTGAGGAGATCCAACACGTCCAACATCACTGGCACCCTCAGCCGAGGTGCAACTAAATGGTCGGGATCGTACGTCGAGCTTGCAGATGAAGGGACCATCATCAGCGGCACAGAAATGTGCTTCGAGACATCCTCGACGACGATGGAACCTTCCGCATCGCTAGAGGTCGGATGTGAGCACGGATGGAGCCTGGGATTGTCCTATATAGGACCAATGACTTAGAATTCAATGCCTAGCGAGACAGCTTGAACATCTTTTGGATACAATGTCGCCTCGCAACTATAAAATCTGTCTTAATTCCCGGATAACTAGACATAAATAATTCTGCAGCTCGCCTACTAGAATCTCGCGCCTTGACTTGGATTGGTAATTCCCATGGTATTCCTGGATCGAAATGTATGGACTAGCACTGACACTTCGATGATAATCAAATGTATTGTTCCCTCAAATAGATCAAATGCAATGCCCCAAAAAAGCCAAGCATCATCACCTCAGAATCGTCATCCCTCTTCTTCCTCTTGCCCTCTCATCTGGCCGACAAACATCCGTCTCATGGTGATCATGATACCGACACATATCCCGCTTCCACGGCTTACACAGGCTGTCACCCGGCCAATCCCCTGTGACAACCGCCCTCCCCCTCGCCATGCACGCGCTGCAAAACGTCTTATGACAATCCCGACACTGGCCAGCGGGCACCTGCGGCCGCAGCACGTTCTTGCATACCTCGCACGCGCGAGTCTGATCCCACCCCTTGACGCGGAACGCCTCGAAGTCGTGCCGGTCCAGCGCAGTCGACTGCGTGCGCTTCAACCGCACGCACAGGTCCCGCAGGAACATCGGGTGCCACGGGTCGGCGTGGGAGGCGAGCAGGTTGTCGGTTTTCTTGAACGCGAAGAGGTCGAGGACGAGGTCCCGCACCAGCGCGTTGTCGCGGATTGTGTCGTAGAGAATGTAGGTGTCGCTCGGCGTCGGGACGGAGTTGGTGTCTTCTGCTAGTTTGGCGATCTCGTCTACGACGCAGTTTCGAAGTGCCTCGACGGAGAGACGGTCGGCAAGCCCGTAGAGGTCGAGGAGGAGGAAATATGTCGGCTTCCCATCCTTCCAGAATGCATTGGCGTCGAGTGTCTGGGTGTACACCCAGTGGATGAAATGCTCGAAAATATCCAGGCGTTCTTCCGGGAGTTCGACATGCTGCGATAAGCCCTCGGCGAATGTGCCGTTCAGCGCAGCGGAGAAGAAGGGACTGTGGTTCGTGAGAAGTTCGCGGTGGATGAGGAAGTGGACGGGTTTGGTTTTGCCGATGGAGATTTCGGCGATTGCATTTAGGTTTTTGAAGTTCGTTCTATGTTTGCTGTCGTCAGCAGTCTGGGATGCTCCTAATGTTGTGGAATGCGTGGCTTTCATGGTCGCCAGGGGAGCTGTCGACTGTCCCTTGCACCACAGCACATACCTCAATGGCTCTAAAGAAACAGACGGAGATGCCCTTTCGACCGTAGTAAAAGGCATGGTGGCCTCTATCTTGTGTCTATTCGATAGTACCGAGAGTAGGAATATCTTTTAACCAACGACTCAAAGTCGATGCCGCTCCCACTGACTTCGTGAGTACTCAACTGAGTCCTGTACGTACGCGAAGCTCAACGTAATACTCGACGCTGATCGAGGAGCAATTACTTGCACCAGCGCTTAGAATTAGTTGCACGATTTGTGGACGCTTGCTGTGTTAGTTGTACTTCGTGGCAATTGAAGGAGGATGGGAGGACGAATGGACAATCAACAGGGAGCTTTTGACCACGGAAACAAGGCGTGACGATTCCATTATTCTTATGAACAACAGAACCAGAGGGTACGTGAAGGACTTTTGCAGTGGTCCAGGGACCCGTGACGGATTTTGTTTGACGGCCGGATGCGTCACTCACCTATCGTGACGAACTCCTTTGTTGCTTTCGGCAGGCCGAAAACGGAAATACATCACTGACCGGGGTGGGTGAAATGCACTACAAAATCGGGAGACAAGAACCGAATATGTAGATGCTTCAAATTAGAACTTGTTGAACTGAAATTCGCTGAATTCATTGAAGAACCTGGATAGAAAGATGCGGGTCTTGCCTGCATTGTTTGCAAATTCCGTGTTTGCAGTGCTCGCGATCCAAACGGGAACGGCCCCTTGGAACCGTCGCACATGCTTCAGGTTCCCGCAGGCCCGTTCCGCAAAGATCGATTTTTAACCAGTGATGCGCCTTAATTGATGCAATCCCTTGCGCTACTGGCAATGTTTCGTCATAAGATACCTCTCCCTCTAACTTACAATCCCATCGATGTTTTGTCCTTGCTCCCGGTGGAACGAGATCGATCGCTTCTCACTGGAGCATCTGCCGCTCTCTTCACCATCATGTTAGCATCATTACATCCGATGCTTCTCGCTTTCTGTGAGGGATATTGGTCAGAGGGGCTGATTCGTGTAGTTGGCGATAGGCTAGTCCTTCTGATACTCACCAAGCCTGGAATAGAGCATGTAGAGCGCCATTTGGTTGCATTCGGGTGTCCCGGTAATGGTCACCAGCCGTTCGTTGCTGTTGTCCTGCGGCTCGTTGATCTTGATCACGCTACCACTGAGAGTACGGATTTCGTTGATCTTCGCACCGCCTTTTCCGATAATAGCGCCGACCATATCGTTGGGGATATAGATTTGTTGAGTGACAGGCTGTCCCGGCATTCCCTGCATAGCCGGTTGAGCGGCAGTGGCATGAGCTGCTTGAGGCTGAGCCTGCGCGCCGTATTGTTGCGGCTGCTGAGGTCCTGCACCAGCGTAAGCCGCGCGAGGAGAGTTGGATGCGTAGTGCATCGCCGACTGAGGTTGCTGCTGAGGTGCTTGTCCGTGGAGGTACGGAACACCATATGGGTTCGAGGGAGTTCGTTGACTTTGGTTGTTGTGACGCCTGAAATTATCGGGAGGGCCCCATTGTCCACTAGCAGGTTGTGGAACATAAGGGACAACCTGCAATCCACCAGGCACCGCACTTGCCGGAGCACCACTTCGTGTGGCATACGCCGAAGCTGCGGGACCACCAAATCGCTCTGTCAGTTGCTCAACCAAGGTGCTCCCAACATAGTATGTCGCAATATGAACTGCATCAGCAACGCCAAGAACAACCAACGATCTCTCAGTTGAAAGGGGCAGGCAGGCATCCGAGGCGTTCAGTCGGGCTCCAGACGCTTCCTGAATCTCGCGGATGCGGACCCCACCTTTGCCAATGATCGAGCCAATGAGGATGTGGGGGATGAGCAAGCGGAGAGGGTAGGTCTTGGATTGGGGGGTGGAAGGTGCCTCGAGATCTTCATTGTTCAACGTACGAATGATCAACCCGAAAGCCTACAACTTTGTTAGCCTCGTTGACGGGAAAGTGAGAATCCTCTGGACAGACCTTGGCCACTGCATCGACAACCCCACTCACGGTGAGAATCCGCTCCGTAGCTCCCCGTGTATAGTCGGACACCGTGCACTTGGCACCCGACATTTTTCGGATTAGAGTGACATTTTCGCCACCCTTACCAATGACCGTCGCCGCTTCAGGGCTGGAGATGATCGCTCGAATATGGAGCCAGCCTGTTTCGTCCTGATGAGCGGGGCCTTGAGACGACGCTCGTCCGTTCGCGGTGGTCGTTGACTGAATGGGCTGAGTCCCAGGGACAGCTGCGGCATTTGCTGGTGCATCGGGCACCACAGTGTCGCCTTGCTCGTCTTTGATGCCGTTGGAAACTGACGCTGCCTCTGCTTCTGCGGTCGCATCCTGGGCAGGAGCAGTGCTCCCATTTTCACTCTTCTCCTCCTCTTTAACTACTTTATCCAATGCAGGTCGTTTTGCATCAGGCTGGTCGGCTGCACCGTTCGGAGAGGAAGGTTCCTCAAGAGGTCGCTTCTGCGATTGAGCCGTGGTGGCACTCGGAGACGCGGACATGGTGGCGGTTGCAATCCGGGAAAGTCTGCCTTCTTAGTTGCGCGAAGAGATTTGCGTGTCACAATACTCGTGATGAACGAAGGTGGTTCGAATGAAATTGCTTCGATTGCTTCTTATGTACAGCTGGGGGCTGTGTCGCAAAGGAAACGTGCTGGGTGCAGGCGGTCGGAGTGACAGCTGGAAGGAAGCAGACGGCTGTGAAGGGAGGGAGCGGTGAGGGGTGGATTGAGGGAGCGCTTCGTCGAAAGGGGTGGTGCAGTGGTGCGGGTGAGGAGGGTGAAATCGAGTCCTATGGACTGTTGGAGTGTCGAAATGCGCGGAAGCGAACTCAAAAGGTGCTGGTGCTCGAGGACGCAGAGGAGGAGGACTGGAGTGATGGAAGTGAAGGGATGATCGATGAGTGAGTTGGTGGTTGATATATCTCGCCTTTGAGGGAGATGAGGGAGACGAGGGAGCTGAAGGAGCTTGTGATCAAACCTCAAGCAGTGACGCCTCGCGTGACTGAGTCCTTCACTCCTTCTGAATTCGAGAAACTGGATCGAGGGCTCGCAGAAGGCAAGTCCTGGAAAAAGAAGAAAAAGAAGAGGAATTACCTGAAGCAACTAAAACTCTGTGAGTTGATGAAGGTCGAACAAAGATGATGGATGATGTGAAGAAAAGGGAGCGAAGACTGAGGACTGACAAGAGGCGGAGAGTGATCCGCAGAGAGAAATTCACAGTATCGATCATCACGTGATGCTTTCCGATCATCAATCCTGAGGATTCATCACGTGGTTGATCGTGGATTCGTGGCATATGATATGGAAAGTGTCAATAACTGGGGGAAGTCTCACTGAACTACGCAGACGCAATATCAAATGAACATTGTGGGTAGAAGTCAAAAACCACCAGTGTTGTAGACTTGGTCTCACTTGGTCTCACTTGGACAACCGTCGTGGACCCGATATCCAAGCAGAGAGGGCAAGCTTTGTTTTATCAAGTTTGGATTCATCAGATAATAATACTCGGTCCTGTAGAAGACGCTAAAAGGCAATCAGCAAGAATGGATCCGATCATTGCCAACATCCGCCAATTTGCTGAGAAGAGTCGGTCTCTGCGCGATGACCCGATGGCAGTGGAAGAGCGTGGAGACAAAGATTTGGAGGGGAGCCTTGATGCCACACTCCAAGAGCTTCAGGCCCAGATCGCAACCGCTTCACAGGCACTAGAGAAGGTCAGTTTAACGGAAAACCTGCATTTTATTTCTCGGATTTCATGGCTAACGGCAATAAGCTACGTGCTGAAAATGTGACCCTATCATCTACGGAGGATCTTGAGAACCCCAGACTTCGTCTACGCGAACTACAAGCTGTGAAACTTGGGATGGCATCGCTCGCTGCCAAACCGCCCATGCTTCCCTCAAGTGCCAGCGCTGCCCTTCCTTCTGTCCTAGCATACCAAACCATCAAACACTCCATTGCCGAGTCGAAGAAGGAGATTCCGAGCCTCGAATCCCAGATTTCCTTTCATGAGCACCAACTGCGGACGTCCAGGTCCCTCCAGACCGACCACTCCGATATCAACTTAGCATTACGAGCAAGGATCGATCTCCTACGGACCTCGTCGGGAAAAGAGTCGAGGAAAGACGTGCGGCAGATTGCGCAAGACCGCGTCAATGCCGGTAGAGCTTTACAGAAGCATCTTCGCTCTCGGGCAGCCTCGCTGAGGGCCGCGCTCCTGGAGTTTGCGGAGGAGCATCTTGCTGTTCAATTAGCCGCCGAGGAGCTCGGTGGGCCCGTCGTTGGCGATTCAATGGAAGTTGACGAAGATTCACTTGCGGCGGGTGTGTTCGGAAAGCGGAAATCTCAACCATCTGGAAAGAACGCGGAACAGAAACGGCAGCGGAGGTTGGAAGATATACGGGGCGCTGGGCCACAGACGGCCGAGAATGAAGTCTCGGAGAAATCCTTGGCTGGGGAAGAGTTCGTCGCCTTGGTTGATGCATTGGTAGAGGCACTCGATGGGAGGAGTCAAGACGGTGTCTACGTGAGGTTGGAGCGAGAGAGTGCTGCGGTCCGGTTCCTGGTCAGAGCAAGAGTTGCACAATTTCACCCAAAAGATGCGAGAAGGATTAGGCTGGTGGACTTTGGAAGAGAGTTGGACGACTAGACTTTGTGTTTAAACGGTCCATGGACCTTCCACCGTGTCTATGGGCTTTTCAACAAACATGCTCGTGGATTCCGGGGTTTCTCTGGATCGATCACCCATTTCTCGGGTGCCGGGAATCTGTGTTCTACACTCTACAGTGCCCTGACCTGAATCCATTCAACCGATGTTCCTAGCCAGATCAACCGGTTGTTGCTGCCGCATTCTCCAACCCGACCTCACAGACGGTCTCTCTGAATGACCGACCAAGACGCCGCACCGAAGTTTAGATGAGTTGTGAAGGCTGAAGAACACGAACCCCTGACAGTTCATATGCTAAATCTTGGGGAGTACATAGAACCGGTGCAACGACTCCAAGGAGACATGTGTTACGACCGGAGTTAGTGATGGAAACCAGCTACCGTCGCGTAGGGCAGTACTCGTGTTTCACTTGTCCGGAATTGCGCACAAAGGGACAGAGCACATCTAAATCGGGAAATGACACGAAATTCAACATCGAAGATTGGACTCCGTTTGATCTTCAATAGGAGAAATCACCCTCTCCGGAGATGTGGGCCATGAATCCCATGAGGCACTCGCACAATCCCGAGTGTTCCGCCGAGTATGGTAGTAAACTACATAGTAAGTCGCCTTTGTCCTGGCAATGTCGCTCCGAAAGTCGAACTGAGAAGCACTGCATCGGATATTTCTGCGTGGGATTTGTTCTCGCGCTGGTCATGCGACGATTACCATATCATTTCAGTCGTCTTCTCCTGTCTAAAATATCCACTTAGTCGTTTTTTGGGGTACTATCAGGTACTGGGAATTGGAAGCCAGTCTCCTGGCTCATTGCCATCGGCGAGGTCCGCCTATAATCAGCATTCTAGTCGCACTGACAGATTTTCAAGGGCATGCCAACAACACCAACCTCCATTCGGACGACTTGGGCTCGAAGAGTTTTGCATATGGGACGCGTAAGCCACCTCCAACAGCCGATCAGCCACATGCCCACATCCTAAGCGCGAGTCACAAATCGAACGCTCCAGCCGGAACGGTTGATGGGAGTGAGTACTGCCGATCGGAGTCGCTTAGCTCATAAATGGGACTTCCATTCGCCACCTTTCTGCTGTGATTCTGTGAAGTGCGAACTTTTCTCTCCGTGCACAACTGGGACCACCCCTAGGGGCACCCCGTGGCTTCAGGGGTTGGTGTATTAAGAAACACTACTTCCCGGTCAGGACCGATGCTTTGTCTGGACAATGGTAATAATGGTGCCTCATTGTGTCGAGAGGCGATCCCGAATAGATCGGGCTCGCTTGGCTGGTGGCGAGTATGGACGACGTGGCTTGGTTCTCCTGAAGTTCGCGATACCTTAGGGCCCTATGCCTCGGACCGTCGATCGCTTATTCCTCTACGTACAATGAAGATCAGTCCCCTCAGAACAAGGCCTCCAATGTCGGTTCACACACTGCTCGAATTTTCCAGAATAGAACGAAGGATACGATCTCCAATTCATCGATTTTGATTGGTGTCCCATCGGAGACCATCCCAACCCCTCAGGAGACAGGATATGCCCTCCACACCACTTTGAGCAATTCGATTCGAACGGCTGTCTATCCTCTCCCAACGAAGCAGTAGCAGTTTCTGTCTTTAGAAACCATGTTGGATGGCAAATCAACACAATGATATCAGGGGACAGCAGCATAGCATACCAACGATATCGCCTGTGATGTCGTTGAGCGGAGCTGTCCAATTTGCAATGACGTCATCCACGTCTCCTCCCGCGCCCAATCGCATGAATGGAGTTACGCACATTAGCTTGAGCACTCATGCGGTGGACAAAAATCCTCGCATTGCCGAAGTGCACCCACCACCAATACTCTACAGGGGTCTTCCTCACCAAATCACCATCTATACAGTCACTTATTATGAGTTAAAACCATGCTTGCGTTGTTGGATCTCCACGAAATTGACGGCACCACAGATACGTGATCTTTCCGTAGAACCCCTATGGGGCCGCCTTCGGGATGGATTATGAGGGTTTTCACGAAATGGGATCATATTAAAATGATGTGTATTAATTACTTGTAGAATGCATTAAATCCTACAGGTCTTGTGTGGGCGCAGGTGCACTTCGGTAATGCGAGGATTTCTGTCCACCGCGTGGCACTATCGAGTGTCGAGGATCGGCTAGGTATTGACTATCGAGCATCGAAAGGATCGTTCTCCGCAATTATTCGTATCATTATTGGACTAGAGTACTTGCGAACTGTGGTACATGGGCTTTCAGAGGGCTACATGTACCCGCGTTATTGATCCTCAAGGCGTCAAGCTGGTCATCCCAAGTGGCTTGTTCTCATTCATGGTCCCTGGTTCGGCATACAATAACTAACACAGGATGGGCAGCACTGCAGTACCGATGAAGCCTGAAGGCTATGATTTATGAACCTGAATTGAGAATTTATCCTGAAATTACACGGAGTGATACTGTAGACGATGCTAGGGGAGATTGACAGCCACGAGGCACGGCACAGGCTGTGGGGTTTCCTACCGTCTAACGGTTTAGTCTCAGATTGGAGCCAATTAGCCAAACTCTCAATTTCCTGCCCCCATTTTAGCAGTTTTGGCAACCGTTGAAGTTTGAACATCTTTCCGGGGCAGGTTTTCGGAGTCGGAAATCGGAGATCGGAATAGAGGTCGATCATGCTGTCCAATGATAAGAATCGAAAAATGGGGAGGAGAGTAGTGGCGCGAGAATTGGGGGGAACTGACGTTCCAGTTTCTTCCACCGTCCCTCCAATCTCCATTGGTCCTAATTGGAGTTAGGACTCACGATGGCAGGGGATGAGCCGGCCGAAGAGGTCCGATCGAGGCATCGATGCCGTCATCCAATTTTAACTTTGATCATGGATGGCAGGCACTGCAGGATGGATCATGGAGCACACTACACAACGCAAGTCGACATGCGGCATGAGATAATTCGTAAACCATTACAGTATTCCGCAATATCGCAATTGCTATCATTGCACGGTTCGCTAGGATGTCCAGCTCAAATTCGCCCCAATTTTGGAGGCCTACGTTGTCTCAATGTCCCGGTAAGACCGAAATTGATCACTGATGTGATGACGTCCGTGGCAATTCAGAAACCGAGGCATGGATCCCGTCGTCCAAAAGTCTACGGTCCGTGTCAATGGTCAATCATCAATGGGCAATAAGGTGAATGCAGCTCAGTTCAACAGGAAGCATTGACATCAGACAAAACGAGGAGCGGGATGTGTCGCCGATTCCTGACCATTCAGAATATGACAATTGACAACCAACTCAATTGTCCTCGAGATGAGAAAGCCGTGGGATGCAAGGGGAAATGGGAGGTAGCAGACTGGCAGGACAGAGGGTCAAATCGGGTAACCAGGAGCGTGTGGCAAGATTTCCGATATTATGTTTGATGTCCTATATCCTATGGGAAGAATATGAAACAATTGACAAAGATCAAGAGTGTAGGCATCGGACTTACCCGTCGCCATACTGTACCGTATCCAGAGTCTCAGTGTCGAATGGAGTTCGGAAGACTTCAGATATGAATGCGCCGGATTATTACCGTGATGGAGAATCCAATTTCACGGAGATGAGGGGAGGCAATGTTAAGTTGCCCAGCGATATTCCATAATAATAAACAGCCCCGGAAATGTGGTTTCATTTCACGTTGACAGCGGTACCATGCGAATCGGTCTCTGGCAGCCAACTGCACTGGATGACTATCATCAGAGCGCGACGATATGACGATGAAGCTCGCGAAAAGGTCCCCGTGAACTTCCTGGGCTGCGAATACCAGGTGCTAGTTGCCACGGAGCACAGCTCCGTCGTGTACGCGTATGCCAGCGCCGACCGCTAAAGAGTCATTAGATCATGTCTGGGACCACAGGGGACGGATCAGGGCGTGGGAGATTGTCCGAGTAGCTTGACGAGGGTTTGTTCTGAAAAATAAGTGCGAGATAAAGTGGAGCGAGATGGGTCCCGGAATTCGGAAAGGATGAAAGCGTGCGAACTGCGAAGTCCTGGAGAACGTCAGGCCGCATCAACAAAAGCCACTCACGACCTATCGAAGCTTAGGGAGCTGCTGTCGGAAGACTGGGCGACGTCGTTTTCTCGACACCTCTGTTCTTCAACCATCAATCTTAGTATTCTTCACCTCGTTAGCCAGTAGGAGTCGGCGCCGGTTGGGCATGGCCTGCCACACAACAGCCTCATAAAGTGCCGCCGCCCCGGTTAATTGTCAGTGTGCGGCAGAGCCCATGTCAGATTTGTAGATCCTACAGACAGTAGGTGAGTGGAAGCCCTTTGTCATTTGTGGCTGTGGCACGGAAATACGGAGTGGTCTAAGAATTATGAAGGGACTTAAAGATTTAGGGCGGATTGACCTCAGGGGCTACGGCTCATTTGCTCAGTCGCCCTTCAGAGTTCAGACTTCAAGTCGTACATCCGGCATCCTCGACTCTCGAGGCTCGAATGGCCGTCATTATGGAAACATTCATACATCCTTCATAGGTATTCTGTAATTCATCCGAGAGAGGTGGGTGACATCGGTGCTATCTAGATCGGGCTTAGCTTGTAGAGCTTCATTCATGCTTAAACTACGTAATAAGTAAACATGAATCTGAATGGAGAATTAACTTCCGCATCACGTTTCCTTGTCGCCCATGCATTATTATACGAGTTACGGTATCACTTATTGATTACCTATTCGGCTTATCCATACAAGTCACAAACCACTCTACGCCGCCACCGCCCATGCGGTTCAACGTCCACCGGTATACAGTACCAGCCCACTGCCCACTAGTTAAGGCAGGTAATGAACTAGGCAGGACGCTCTACACTCTACACTCTACAGGTGTCCACTGTAGCACTGTCCACCACTTGTGGCGGTGTCCGCCTCTCTTCGGTTCCGCATGCCCTGATGAATTAAATTCGGTTTGATGAGCTGTGCTCCCAGTCCCCCACAGTCCCACTTGCCACCACCAGTCGCTATCTTGCCGCTTTTCTCGCTACAGGGTACTTGGAAGTCGAAAACAATGCTAGAGCCTATTAGAGCGATGCTACCGCAGTAGTTAGCAATGCTTTTGGCACACCGTGTCCTGTGTCCTTGTCTAGCCATCGAACAACCCTATTTTCGATTCCACCATCGCGAAATGGCATTCTGACCGATTCCCCCATATCTCCCAGGACTTCGATGCGGGCTTTTCTGTGGATTGGCTTGTTGGCTAATTTATTACCACTGCTATTCCCTACTCCGTACTGCTACGTACTACCGTCAACCGTGTCTTCCCTCGCTCGACTTGTCGGTCCTCGCCAAACTCTCCCTTTCAGCCGCGCTATTGCTCCCTTTCTATCCGCTCTCCGTATAGACTTCTACCTGCATGGCCACCATCTGAAGTTCCTTTCTCGCCCTCTCCGATCTTCACTTCACTGCCCTGCTCCACCTTTCGGACGCGCAATTCTTTGATAGCGACGTTCTCGACCCGGCCGCTCGAGGAGACCTATTCCGAATCCACACTTGTCCTCCGTCGCACTGTTGCGCTGTACGACCGAACAGCCACTTCCCATCTCCCACGCTCGTTTATGAATTCCTTGGCCCTCCTCCGCGATTCTTAGCTGTGGCTTGACTCCTCCCGCGCCAGTTTTCCAGTGTCCCCTATGCTCTCACGTTCACCCTTTGAACGCGTTCTCTTATAGCAGTTCTCCCCGATTTAGCAGATGCTATAGCGTGTCACTTGGGCGTACTGCTCTTCCCACACCGCTATGTTTCGAAACCGGTAAGTTTATGGAGTTTGATTTTGTGCATGCTACTGTCTTCATCAAACGAGACAGCCAGCCTCTGGCTGGTGATGACCGAAATACACCAAACAAGGCGCGGCTCGAAGTCCGCAACTCGGCTGACCCGACTTGTTCGCAGGACTGGCTCCCAGAAACCCAACGAGGAGTTGATAGCAAGTTTCAAGTCAAGCTATCCACAACTCGCGACAACCTCTGGCTCCTCTGTCGCTCCTATCCAAGGCCATACGTCGCTAACCGATGCTCTGGATGTCGCTGTACAGTCCCGGTAAGTGAATTGCGTGGATGCACCTTTACATGGCCCATCATTTCCCTTTTCGACATCACCCTTCAATCTACTCCGCCCTGCCAGTCCCTTTCAAATGCCAGTCAATCACAGAAATAGAACCGTTTGCCCCTTCGCTTTTTAAACCCTCATTACTATCGTTTCGTATCAATAATCAAACCCGATATATACATGTCACTGTCTTTTGGAGTTATACTAACATGGCGCTCGTTTACCATAATAGTCCCTTCCCAGAGGACCATGATATCAAAGATGAGGATCCTACCCCGAGAGGAAATCCTGAGCAATGGCGGTTTACACCCTCGATAATGGATCCCAATTCTTTCACCTTTACTTCTTTCGCCAATCAGCCGCCTGGCTACTATACCCCGACGCCTGGTGGCACGAACACCTTCTATCACAGTCAAGCTGGAGATCTTCATACTCCCGGCTTCACTATGGGGCTGGGGACTCCGCTCTCTTTACCACATGTAACCTCAGAAGGTGGACCGGCCACTACAGCCCCGTTGCACGGGTTTCAGCCATCCATCGCGCCGCTCCATTTTCAGAACCCGAACCCTTTCGCAATCCCTCATCACCCGGAATCATTTGCTCCACATCAGTTCCAGCAGCCAGAGTCTTCCTTCCATCCGTTGGAGACCAGCCACGAGGACCCTTCAATAGGCGACATGCATGTCGATGTTGAGATGCACGAAGACCCCCAGGCGCTATCTTTTCCTGCGACCTTTGAGCAGACGAGTTTGATGCCCCATGCTCCTCAACAAGCTCTTGAGAAGTAAGCGTACCATTTGAAATTTGTTCATGATTTTGATTCTTACATGGCCCAGTTTCCGATATCACGTTACTTTGAATGCTCCGACAGCAATGATCAAACACGCAGACGAGATACCAGTCACTTATCTGAACAAAGGACAAGCATACTCTATCTCGGTCGTCGATACCAGACCAGAACACATGTCTGGGGTTATACCCCGATACCGAACGTTCGTCAGAATATCATTCGAAGACGAACAGCAGCGACAACGACCGACCGCATGCTGGCAACTTTGGAAAGAAGGCCGAGGATCAAATGAGGCTCATCACCGTGGTGGTCGACTGCAGGCCGTCGAATTCGTTGATCCATCTCAAATCGGTGGCGGCGAGCTGCTCGGACGACCACAGGTCGAAGTGGACTGCGCCTCTTTCGATGGGTTCGCGGTATTCTGGTCCCCCCCGCCAGGCGGATCAAGCGAATGCTCCATCGCTGTTAGATTCAACTTTCTCTCCACCGATTTCAGCCACTCGAAAGGCGTCAAGGGCATCCCAGTGCGACTCTGCACCAAGACCGAGTTGGTGACCTTCGAGGGTCCCCAAGGCTCTCCGGAGCAGATTCCACCGAACCAGACTATTACCACAACACCCGAAACATGTTATTGCAAAGTCAAGCTATTCCGTGACCATGGTGCGGAACGCAAGCTCTCGAATGACGTCGCCCACGTCAGGAAATCGATCGAGAAATTGAAAACCCAGATTTCCAACCTCGAATCTGGCTTGAAAGACTTCGGCAAACGCAAACGTGCAAGCCTGGAATCGAAGACGATTGCTGGGAGCTCACGGCCGGGCAAGGTTCCGAAGCACAAGCGCACCTGGAGCATGTCGAGTGCAAGCACTGGCGAGCGAGAGGGCAGTGGAAGAGGAGGCGCTGAGGAGGACCTTCATCTCAAGCTGGCTACTCTTCAAGACATGTTTACCAGTACTCGACCAGCCAGTGTCCTTTATTTGAAAGGAGAGGAACCAGATGATCCGGACCTCCATCCTGTTCACCTGACCGGTACTGAGGCGTTCGATTTGGTAACAAAATTGGATGCTTCTACTGGTCCCCTGGACGCTGGCGTCTGGGAGCGCCAAAGTGGTCACTCGAGCAGCATTGTAAGCCCTACACCAAGTACGCGCAGTATCCACAGCGGCGGTCGAAGAAGCTCGCAGATTGCGCCATTTAATCCCTCGGGCAGAATTGAGAGCAATGAATGGCGCAGCATAACCGGTCAGACTGCTACTGGCGACCTTCCTGGACAATCGGTGACCGCGAACATGGCCGGGCAGTTGTCAAGCGTCCCTGAGGGTCCTGTGAAGGTCCCGAAACAAAGTACTGGCGGTGACGACGGCCACAGCTTATCAGGATGGATAGAGGCGATCGGCGTGGACTATAGTTACCAACCGCCATCCGAACAGGCGATGAAGCCAAGTGAGTCCCCCCCATTTTTTTATTTTAAAAAAAACCAAAAAACATCTTGTTTGCATTGTCTAACGTGAAGAGCAATAGTTGCAAGTTTCTATATTCTTCCACGCTTGCGCGGCCAACCCTCTGACGACCCCTATTACCGCGCCATCTACCTCATGACTCGAACCGCGAAAGACTTGACCGATACCATTTCTGCGAAATGCGGTATCGATCCAACCTTGGTGCAACGTGCTCTGCGCGTCAACGCGAAAGGACTCAGCATCCTCATCGACGACGACGTGGTCCGTGAAATGCCGGAAGGCATGGATATGGTCGCCGAGTTCGTTGATCTGAAGCCAGAGCGTGGTATCGACAGTCTGCCCGCGCCTCCTGCACGAACGAAGGGCGAGTGGGATCCCGATCATACCGATATTCAACTCGACAGTGACATCGGGATTGTTGAAGATAATCGAGTGGACGTGTGGGAACTACGCCTCATTTTCTAATCCTTCTCCATGGAGCTGCCGGCCCAATAATCGCATTCCTTACGACGCATCTTTCTTTGACCAAGACTGGTTCCCAAGCGAACAAATACCTCCCTAGCTAAGGGTTCCTTAACTCTAATATTTCTTACGGACTTGCATCGGCGAAATAGGTGTTGCTTCAATGCACTCCTTTGACCATTTCGCCAACGATCACGCTAAATTTGGATCAACTATTTACTTCAATGATACCCCGAAATCTTTTTGTCCTTATTCCTTTCAACGACCAAGCAATGATAACGGGCAATGATTCCTCCTTCATAAATTCCCTGCAAAAATTTTATTGCCGAGGGCACGGAATTTCCACTCACTCTCCTTTGTTTCTTGGAGTTAGCTTTGGATTTATCTATCGGGATTAATTCTCTGCCACCCTACAGCCGGTCACCATTAGATCTCGCGAACTGTCTTTGCCCATGAAATTCATTTCTAATATATGAGATACCCCGATCCTTCATGATCAACACAATAATGTGCTTTCCTACGTCCGCTTTGCCTCCCAAGCGCCATGTAGGAAAGGAGGTGGGCTGTGCGGCACACTTTGGACCACGTACTGTACCCTGGACAGGGAATTTTCTCCTTTATTCGCAGTTTCGGAATTCCTTTAACTTGTTGGCGCGGATTGGCTCGTGGCTGGCCACAGCTAGCGCGGTCATCCCCCCTTTGACTTCAGTCTGTATGTCTCCGAGCAAATATATGGCGAATTATTGGCCCAAGGGACGAGTATTGTTCTCTCATATGTAAAGGTAATCAAAACCTGCCTAAGATAATTTACAGCGCGTTTGAAGAGGATGGGGTCTCCTTGGGCGCAATTCACCCCCACCCTTTTGTTTCAGCGGCCGACAGTTCGATCCATTCAGTACCTACGATATAAGTTGGACGCCTTGCGATCACCTCACTCGACGTGCCAACTTTCTACAAACCATTGGCCATTCCGGTGGACTGGAAAGCTGGTTCCCTGCAGCCTTGGGCCAGTGAGGATTCTTACCGGGTTCTCGTCGAAATGGCACCCTGAGGTGTGCATTAGGGCTGTCTCTGTCAAGTTCGATTCTGCGAGTTAAATCGCTGATACGGACTTGATATCTAGGAGTCTGACGGGATACGCTGGGGAACGCTGCCTGGGAGGTGATGGCTCGGCCCTTAGGGTGTTAATACGGGACCATTGGCTACGGCCCCAGGAGAAAGCGAGGGGGGGCTCGAAGATGCAGGAAGACGTAGCTGAGCATATCGAGTTGACGAAGGTTTATTGATAGTGACAACGGTGATGCATCCAACGGCACATGGATCAGACCACGCGCAGGTTATTCGACAGATTCAGGGCCCTGTGGCAGAAGCCGATGCAGGAGAGTCTGCCAGGACCTAGGGGAAACCATGTGCATGGAGGAGTGGGATGTTCAGGAGAACGCGTGTCCAACGGACGGTGAGAGGTTGGAGATGTTAGGATCTTCGTGCCTTGTACCACCTTTCTCTACGAGCGCTGCAAAACCACCATAAAAAGAATGAAACCATGGGATTTGGTCGAGATCGTCCTTACTTTCAGTGTAGGAAGTGATATGCGGACAACCCTCCTTGCGTGTACATTGCACTGCTCGCTTCCATGCGGAGGCCATTACACGACAACAGAAGGATTTACTGGGACCCTCTTCTATATTTTAATTTTATTGAATATACCGACAGTCTGGTACGAGCACCAACAGCATCCAGGTCCATAGTGTAGTGTTGAGGCATACAGTACCCGGCGCATGTAAGGTACATACATAGTATGTATCGATCACGATCGTGATCTATCCTGCCACCATACATGTACATCAACGTGGCAGCATGGTATAGGTACATGTCTGGCGACCATGTCAGAGATCACCTTGTTTGACGCATGGGGAGTCATTGCTGGTGGTATTTCTCTTTCACGTTACTGTTTTTGGATGTTAGGGCGTACGACGCTCGCCACCACCGACGTTTCTTCGCGATCTGCAACTTGAAACGCTCGGAACTAGGGTTGCGCAAGAACATCCCGCTGACCACTGTGCTATTCCCAGGAGCTCCTGCTATCTACGGGTACGATGATTGGATAACCCCCTTTTCGATTAAATTGTTTCCAGATGGGCGTGTATGACTGCGTCATTGAACGGGCGGTGCTCAGCTCGCCTTTGTCGAATATTTATCGAACCAGGACATTGAAAAGGTCTGGAAGGAGGTTGGATCCTAGGTATGCCATGTAGACACAAACTGCGGAAACGAGGGGATGCTGGAAGCCTATCTGCAAGAACCTGTAGCTGTAGGGCATCCACTGGGGGAGAAGGTTCCGGAACAATCCACTAGTACTAAATACTGCTCCATGCAAGATGCACCGACTGACGAGTGGTGCAGGTAAAAATGGTAAGTTCGCATCATGATATCATCTGCCTGACTATGGATTCTATCACGCTGAAGCTAGGGCACACTGCCACGTCGACAACAAGGATCGCCAACGCCACGACATTTACTACCTCGTCATCGGACCTATGCCGAGGACTACTACCTTAACAATCAGTGGCGCCGGCAACATTCAAAGGAGGCAATCTTGTATCATGGTCATTCATTAGACATGGAGTCATTTCACCAATATCAATACATAACTAGCATTTGCGTAGAGCCCTATGACCGAAACCGAGGCTCGCGAGTATTACATCATCCTCTTTAAGTAGGTCAGAACTTGTATAATACCATTCTTAGATATATGTAATATAACCTTGGCAACTGTGCAACCGCTCAACTCCAGACAAATTGAATTGATACATCCAAATACATTCCTATACTTCTGAAGCTCTTGCGACTAGAGTGACCTATGTACAGTACATCGACGAAGTGTATGAAAGCCATGTCCCTTGGAACTCAGTATTGGCGGAAGCGAAGCTTGAACACGTCAGTAAGACACAGTAGCAACGGCTGGTGTAGTATCCACAAACCTCAATGAGATCAGCTATTGAATGGGACAACACCGCCCTCTGGCGTCGACTGGACCGGCGCAGTGTCACTTGGGGCGCGGACGACTATATCTTCGACAGCGCGTTTACTGTTGAAGGGAACAACGCCACCGTCAACAGTGGACTTCACGGGCTGGGTATCACTCCGTGCCGATACAGCTACCGATATTGTGTTAGCTAATACCAGTTCTGGTGCTTAAGTACATGCGTCCTCATACCATCGCTGACCGGAGCCGCATAGCCGAAGGCGAGGAGAGTAAAGATGGACATGAGAATGCTAGACCGCATCTTGTTAAGTATATGTCTTGTAGTTCCGCTGAAAGTCTTCCGTGAATAAAAATGACGATAAAGAGTGAAAACAGTTGGTCGTCCGGCGACTTAGTGGTTGAATCGAAGACGGAGAATGAATGACAGCAAGATCAAGAGAGAGCTGACAGATGCAATGACATGGAAATATTCAGTGTAGGCGAGCCAGTGTATTTAGGAACTTTGGTTTTGATGATATGAAAGGAACGAAATCCGAGACCAGACCTTCGCAGCTGAGACGTGCTATGTCGAGGCGTGTCTGGCATGACTACCGATCACCCTCGAGAAGGCAAGCTGTGGGTCAAAACCTGTCGCAGAATGGCATCCAGGCAAACTCGAGGCTAAAGGACGCTCGCAGATGCAGATATCACGCAGCAGACGATGTTTAATTGATGGTCTACCCATATCGGACGTGTACTGTAACCTCCTCCTGATGATGATGTTGAGCTGGTTTGACCATAGAATCGGCGGCGACAACCACTGCGAAGCTTGGTGAATACACCAAATCGAGGATAGGTCCCATTATTCCTTTTCCGAGTCCGGACTAGGTTCATTTTAACCAGGAGAAAGCGAAACTCGTTTGTAACTGTCTCGAAACCGAGGGAGTATCAGGAGTAACCATGGGTCATGATCGGGATTGAGAACGGCGGACAGGAACCTTTCTACCCATTTGTCCTCCATTACCATACTGCATCCACCTGCAGATGGGGTTCATATGGAATGATCCGGTAGTCATCAGTGTCGGGTTCGGTCTCCCGTCTGAGAAAGGCAGATGTAAAGATTCAGTTCCGAAGCATGAAGCACATGATGCACGTGACCTTAGGTGTTTAGGAGCTGGAGCTGGAGTATGCCTTAGGCGCCAAGGCATACAGGCCTCCCGTGCCACATGCAGTTTTCACTTGCCACATGTAGTCTTAACTTTGGACCTCACTTTACTAAGTCGTGCAGGAATCTAGCTTATTATGGCCCGGCGCTACGAGGAGGAACCAGAGGATGGGACCCCTCCACTAGGTCTTGTATGGAACATCGTCGCCTTTCCTCTCTTTGTCTTTGGAACGCCTACGAGCAGTGCTATTCCTCTTAATCACGAGCGGCCGTATAATTTGCTGATTGTGAAGTCAGGCTGCATTCTTTCGACCCGCTTTCTGCTGTAGCACTTCCCAAACGCCCAGTCGGGGTCTCACACGTGCTCGCATAGCCGCCGATTAGAGCGGACCAAAGGCTCCGTCCACGATATCGAGAGAGATCGCACTGGAGATTGCTGGCTGCCGTTCTCGAAGGAAGGATATAGTGGAATCTGGACATCATCTGCCCGCTTCTAGTTTATACCTGATATCGTCTACGTCGCAATCAGCGCCGTATAAGTGTTCTCGTGGCCTTATCATCGTTTCTCACTGAGCCATGGCAACTCAGGCCCACTGTGCATATTGTTTTGAGTGTCTCTCAGCCTCCCTTGAGAAGCGGCGACCCCTTGGTCTCGCTGAAGTGGAAGAGCTATGGGACAAGTACGAAACGGGCTCCCAAGTCGATGACCTACAGACCGGCCACCATGATGTGGACGAGGATGAAGATATGGACGGTGCTCCGATACGGAACCTAATCCATCCTGCTTCCCATCAGCCTCAAGCTATAAGCCGATTACTTGCTCCAAGTCCCTCCACGGCTTCCGCCTCGTCTTCCTCGATCCCCTCCACAACTTCTTCAACGACTCCGTCTACTAGCGTCTCCGACTCCACCTCTACCCCACCTACGTCCAAATCCGCATCAAGGTCCTCATTCTTTTCAATACCACGTCGACTTCGAAGACTCTCCAGGGACCAATCCCACTCCATAGCGGCCCCGGGCGATCATCCGCTTTTCGTGACGTGGAATACTGTCTCACGGAGCGAGCACAAGAGTTTACGAGGATGCATAGGGACATTTGAACCTCAAGAGCTAGATGATGGCTTGAGGAGCTATGCGCTGACCTCGTAAGGAGAACATGCTCGATTGGATGACCAGATTATTGACACTCTCACAGGGCATTCGATGACACCCGATTCAACCCCATCGTACTTTCCGAACTACCCACACTCGAATGCGGCGTTACCCTCTTGACCAACTTCGAGCCTGCACCTGGTCCACTCGGATGGGAGGTTGGCGTGCATGGGATACGGATATCCTTCATCTGGCACGGCCGCAAATATGGCGCCACGTACCTTCCCGATGTGGCGAAGGAGCAAGGCTGGACCAAGGAAGAAACAATGGTAAGTCTGATGCGGAAAGCCGGGTGGACGGGGCGACGGGATGAATGGAGAAGAGTGCTGGAAGCGGGGAACGGCGCAGATATAGTGAGGTACCAGGGTAAGAGAATCGGTCTCCTTTATGAGGAGTGGAAGGAATTCCATGAATGGGTTAATGGCTTAGAGAAGCGCGCTAGTAGATAGTAACCTCCATCTTTGGATCATACCCAAAGTTAGAAGCATTCAAGGACACTGAAGTGGGCTACCTTTCTTTTCCTGCTGAAGGTAATTCCTGAATTACAACCCAAATGATTAGATGACAGATGAACAAAGCTACTCCCCAACCTTGATGACTCTCCTTTCTCAAATGGCTGAGTCGAAGAGTGATATTTCTTGTTTGGTGTGATGAGAGAGAGAGATTCATACGCCCGTCAGGCCTCTCAGTGAGGCCCATGTGGGTGTTTGGTGTGGTGAGAGAGAGATTCATACGCCCGTCAGGCCTCTCAGCGAGGCCCATGTGGGGTGTTTGGTGTGGTTTAATTGATATTTTTATTTTGGAGCCTTGTAATGGAATTTGGTGTGGTGCTAGGAAGAAGAATATTTTACGTGAGGTAAACAAGGCAACCATCATGTGATATGAATCACATGTGCACAGCATGATGATGATCGCGAATCTCAACCGCTCAAACTGCGAGAGAGCAAAGTCATAGAACCAAATGGCCAATTTCTAAAATACTACTCCTCTAGAAGAGGATCTGAAACTGATGAGCCCAAATCTCGATGTGACAACATCCACCTCTACGGCAGACGCATGCGTCATTTGCCTCGATAACGTATCTGAAAGGGCAGAATCGGTACCGTGTGGGCACTGCTCATTTGACTTCATATGTCTTGTGAGTTGGTTACAGGAACAGGCTCTATGTCCTCTTTGTATGCTATGCTTGAATTTGTAATGCCAACCATATACTGACATTACTGAAGGCAAAGCGCCTACTCGCGCAGTCCGATATGACCATTCCCCCACCGACCCTTCAACTTATAAGACGTTCGTGGTACGACCTCCCAATGCTCGCCCCCCAAATATCCAAGGACAGTCTGCCTCTTCGAGCCGGCACCGGAACTTCCGCATCATAACTCGCCCGTCGAGACGACCAAATCGCGCCGTCCGTCCATGGGGGTCAAGGGCAACACCTCCCCCACCTGATACTGCCCTTTTGCGTCGAAGAGAGGTCTACAGGCATGGCCTTTACTCGCTTCATGTCGGGAGTAACCGCCTTTCTCGGTACCGGACCATCACGCCGGCCATATTCTCACACGATGCAGATCTGCAGCGACGAGCGAGGGCGTGGATTCGACGTGAGTTGCGAGTCTGGTCCTGGCTGGACCCGGACGCGAGCGGCGACTCTACCCATTCCGGGCCACAGAGTAGCGCAGCTCCGCCAACTCGGAGGGCAGCCAATGCAGAATTCCTTTTGGAATACATCATTTCCATACTGAGAACGGTGGATATCAAAGGCGCATCGGGAACTGCTGAGGAGCTATTGTCAGAGTTCTTAGGCACAGACGATTCACGCCTGTTCTTGCACGAACTTAGCAGCTGGCTGCGAAGCCCGTTTACGAAGGTTGAAGACTGGGACCGCGCTGCTCGATATCCCGAGGTTGGTTGGGGCGTTCAGCAGGAAATAACGGATGACTGAAATTGCAACTTTTGCACCCTAGGGACTGAGAAGTTCGGAAAAGCCTATGCGGTTGTTAGGAAAAAGAGTGTCATGTTTCATGGGATACAGTGGTGGATGCACGGCGGCTATTAACGTTGAAAATGAAAGTTGTTGACTTGAGAAGAAAAGATTTTATTCGAAATGAACTACTTGAAAAGAACCAATCTAGAAGGAATCGATCTGAACGGAAAGGGATTAGAAAGGAAATGGAACTTACTTGAAGAGCCTGTTGAAAGTCTGGTAGATTCCGTCGAGCTCCAATTCTGTGGCATCCCAACTATCTTCTGTCGGGCCCCAAGCGGGCGTGCTGCGGTAGGAGTTCAGGTTGAGACCGTGCCAATTAGTTTTCGCAAAACCTTTCAGGAAGCTCTCGTGAAAGTCTCCACCGGCATTGGCGCGGCCGCTGTGACGCGTCTGGGGATAGGCACCGTGGAGCTTCTTCCAGATGACCACCGCCACTGCAGTTGGGTGTACATCTACCGCATTCCTTCTAGCCACGTACTCAGCCAGAGAGTAGAATAGCGATGACTTACCGATTGTCGGGGTAGACTGTTGCCACCTACGGTTCATTTTTGAGATGTAGGTGTTGATGACCACTGGCGGGCAGGAAAGATCCAAGACCAGCTCTGCGAACGAGTATTTGGGGTTACGCGATTGTTTGAGGAGACGCTTTACCTGGTCGAGAGGCGTCCTCAAGGCATATTTGCCGATTGCGCCAACGAACGCAACCCAAGAGATGATCTCGGCCGCATCGAAGGTGCTTCGATGCTGTCGGAATTCCACCGTATCCTTCGCGTAGCGGCTCTCGCTAAGCTTACGAAGATTCCTGTAGTTGACCGCATAATTCCGAACTTCGCAGTCGAGAGCACGTTTGAGGCCGTCCCAGGTTTCCACTGATTCGATTTTCGCCGTCCACCAGGCGAGGGGGTCGCTGAGAATTCCCGGCTTGGTGGCATTGTTGTTGTATCGAAGTGTATTTGGCTTGCTCCAATGGTGGAGGGGGGAAATCCGAGAGGCGGTATGGATCTGATCGATGAACCGCTCGAAGACGGTGGTAATTCCCTCGATGGTTTTCACTGAACCCTTCGAGAAGCCCCCTTTCTTGGTGCCAATGTGGACGTGGAAGCCCGTATTACCATTGGTCAGGATGTGGAAATACGACCCGGGCTTGTTGAAGTGTACCTGAACAGCCCTGAGCACTGTTTTGATTTCTGATGACCATTTCTGCTGGTCTGAAAGCTTGTAGATCGGCGAGTTGAGTTCAATGCCGAAAGGTGTGTATGAACCGGAGTGCCCGAGGTGGGCAAGAGACCTCTCCAATCGACTGTCCTCGTCGTCCGTCAAGTGAACTGAATTGTCTTCACACACGAGCCACTTCTTGTACATCTCTTTGCTAGTAATCTCGCGACTGTCAACGAGGACGTCGGTTAATGCAGTGTTGCTGTGAATGGCATGACGAACCTCCATTAATCCCTCGAAGGGTGCCGCGTAGACGACTGAAACTCCGTTGGAGAAAATGTTCGGACGCTTGTATTTCGAGTTGTTCAGGACCAAGAGAACCAACTCAATCTCCACGCCAATCGTCAACTCTTCAGGTGAGTCATCAAGATTATGAGGGGCGGCGGCCTTGCAAAGACTAGAGATCGTATTCTTGAGCATATTGTGGGAGATTTACTTGTTGCAATAGACCGACAAGCTTGAAATCTCTTAGTAGGGCTGCCCAATCAAGCGACGATGGTTGGTTTCCAGTTCTTCCTCAAACCAGATGTTGGCCTTGACTTATATATAATTTGCATGTTGTCACTGTTGAGGAATAGAAAAGCATTGTTCGACAATTGTGCCTTAGACAGACTCAGCACAATGGCATAGAGCTTCAAGGACAAAGCATTTGAAATAATGATCTTGTTGCAACGTGTGTTGAAGTGGAAGTTATTGAACAATGAAGGAACAAAGACTCAACAGAAACAAACTCATGATGCGTGTTCTTTCATGTCCTACTTCCCGAATATTGTAAGCTGACTGTGCCAATGGCACCGAGATTAGAGTAATACATATCTAAGTGCGATAGTAAGTCTAGGAGAGGAGATCGAACTCTAGACGGTCATCGAAGGGACATTCTAGGAGAGATTGTCTTACTGTATGCGCAGCCATGATAAGCAGCCAAACAGGAATACATGACCGGAATTGCATAGATAGCCATTTTTCGCCCGCAACATTCAGATATTGTCTTCATAAACTGAATGAACCTTACATCAGCATTTCATCTTGATTCTATGTCTTAGCTCCTCTTCCCTGAGCTCGAACATGATCTGAGCCCCAACAAAGAGTGTCCCTGATGCTGCTGCAACGTAGAGAAGGCCCGACCAACTGCCAACGATGCCGTGTACAAGACTTTTGATTCCATCCAAGCCAATGGCAAAACCGACGAGGTTCGCCACCATCATCATTATAATGTTCCCGACGGCCCCGATGCCGCAGATTATTCGGTAGGCATTTGGCCTCGACTGCCATTGATGTTTTGGAAACAGTTTACTGGCAAGAACCTCTGGCATCACGAAGAAGGAGACGAGCCAACCCCATTGCAGCAACCGGAGTTGGATATCGTGCCAGATGGCAACGAACATGAAGACCATCAAGAAGTTGGCTGCTGCATGGAGTTTTCCCCACACTCCTGTTGTGAGACTGCCGCCGAGGGGAATGTAGATGTATCTAACAATCCACCGATTGTAGCTGCGATGCCACCCTCTCCAAAAGGCAAGGGCAGAGTAGTTGTTGCTCATGCAACGGACCATATTCTCGGGTGCATCGATTCCATCCAGCAGGCCCCACAGGCGGAAAAACCGCCAAGGTAGTAACAACTTCAGCCAGATGTGGTGAAGGTTGAAGAAGCCAAGCATGCTTAACTGGAATGGACTATATACGCTCCAGTCTGGTTTGGCCTTGAATATGGCGACGGCGTATATGAAATGTATGAAGAGTTCCATGGCCAGAAGTGCAGCAAAGAATCTTATTGCGTAGAGCACGGTTCGTTCTCGCGTTACACTAGCTGCTCGGTAGCGCAGCTGGGATACATAATCATTGAATGTGAGAATGGGACCGGCGAGGTAAAGGGGAGAGTAGAGAGTATATGCCAGGTAGTTGCGAAAGTTGAAGTCCATGGGCTTGGCTGGAATGCTCACGCGATCTCGTTCAGAGAGACTAGAGGGGTCGAGCTGTTTCTTCTTTGGCGAATTAGTCCAGTGCTATAGGTCTAGAGACCACGACGTACCTCAATCGGACTGCCACCCCGTTGATTAAGGCTCCAATAATAGTCCATATTGAATGAAATGAGACGAAGAACGGTGATCTTGAAAAGAACCTCCCATCTAGGTATCAATCCCTGGTATCGGTCGAGCAACACGCCCCAATTTTCCACGGGAACACCTTTATCGACCATTCCTGCGCCCTTATGGGGAAATATGAAGGCTGCCACGTTGGCGAGAGGATAGCCTCTCCCGAACTCGTTCGCAAACAAAATAACGATGTTAAAAATCCATGTTGCTGCGGGTATGTACTTCCGGGGGAGATTCTTCCCTAACTCATAATTGATGTACAGAATAATCAAGACCTTGATCGCAGAGACGCCGTGCAATGCAGCTATGAAGGCAATTGCGAAAGCGAAATCAAATCGAGCGCGGTATGCCAATCGAGTATCAGCAGCCGCCTGTGCGCTCAATCCCTGGGAAAGCTGGGAATGGGAACGATTGACGTTGGGCGGTGGTGCAGTATAGGAATCCAACCGCCAAAACAATTCATAGACTTTTCTTAGGAGAGGATGAAGAATCGCAACAAGAAATAAGTATGGAAGATTGTCCCTGAAGGAAGAGAACTGTCCATCGGAGTTGTCCTAGATGGCAGTCAGAGCCAGGAGCATATGGCTACGGCGAACTTTCAAGGAAATAGAGTCACCATACCACTCGACGCCCGGGAATCCAGCCTTTAGAAAGGAGTGGGGCATATCTTGAGAAACTCGGATGCGATTCTAGTAATTATTAGTCAATTCGTTTTAGATTCGGACAGAGCATGGTCATAGCAGTACCTCTTGATACATCGATCACCGACCAAAACATCAACAGTACCGCCGTGGAGACGATAAAATAGTAGAAGTAGAATTCAGTACTCTTCCATTTTGACGGCTGTGCCTCATCGTGGAATCGCGACTTGGCTTTCTGCCTCGAACCAGACGGTTGAGGCTGGAGGCGAGCATCTGTGTTAGGGGGGTTGGTGGACGGAACTACGAACCTCGTGTCCAACGTCTCAAGCGTGTACAGGCGGGCGAAAAATGCGAGCAAGCTCATATCAAACGCTTATGTGAGTGCATGGATCTAGAAAACAACCTGAATACTGATGTATCATGTATTATCAACAGGTTGAGCCTGTTGAGGAAACGCAAATGATGAAAGACAGCCCAGGGGTTTGACGGACTGTTTGTCTGAGACTGTAGTAATGGGGTGATGTCAGCAGGGAGACACGTGAATGTCGGTTAAACTCCGGCACCATACATTCCGAATATTCCGAATATTAACCGAAACCTTCCCTGCCACTGGGCGTCTATCATTCACTCCCGGTCGCAGACCCGTCGCGTTTATTCAGAGGAGAGGTGAATGTACCGTAATTACAGTCTACAGCTAACCTAACCCTGTATGTGAGCTTCGCGATTCTGAAGCTCTACATCCTGGACCCAATGACCAAAGGTTACTAGAAAAAGATCCATTGACTTGCAATCCCTCGCACCATTATCCGGGACACCTAGAATTGCCAATCTACCGAAGTCCTGATGTCGGCTCCGTCTCAGTTCACAGGGCCCAATGCGGCCGAATATGGCGGAGGTGAGTTCGTCTCTGTGCTGGCTCGAACCGCACTGATGTGGAAATAGATGAGGTATCTGCGATCGTCTTGGATCCGGGATACTCCTCCGTACGCGCCGGGTTTGCAGGCGAAGATGCCCCCAAATCGATCGTGCCAACATACTATGGCGCCGCGGATGGCGGCCAGCGGCTTCTCTTCGGCGAAAACGCCGTCCACGGCACCCAATTCCCCCCCGAAATCCGCAATCCCATGTCGACGGACGGGTTGGTGCAAGACTGGGATGCGGCGACGAAGCTCTGGGAATACTCGGTCACATCGAGTCTCACGGGCAAGCGGCAGACGCACCCCAGCAAGAACGGACTCAACGACGCCGCGGAAGATGAAGAAGGGGATGTGGACATGGACGGCGTCGAGGATTTAGAGAAGCCGTTGTCGGAGAATCCCCTGATCATGACGGAACCGGGCTGGACGCCACCCAAGCAGCGAGAGAAGAGCATCGAAATCGCCATGGAAGACTGGGGCGTGCCGGCGTTCTGGCTCGGGCGGACCGGCGTCCTGTCCGCCTTTTCCGCCGGCAAACCCTCCGCCCTAGTCATCGACATCGGCGCGTCGACGACGTCCGTCACCCCCGTCCTGGACGGCATGCTCCTAAAGAAGGGGTGCGTCAAGTCCCCCCTCGCCGGAAACTTCGTGTCGCAGCAGTGCCGACTGCTCTTCGGCCAATCCGAACCGCCCATCAACATCACGCCGCACTTCATGGTAGCGAGCAAGAAGCCCGTCGACGCTGGCGCCAAAGCGCAGGCGATGCTGCGGACGTTCGAGTCGGAGATCCCGCAGTCCTTCCGGCGGCTGGGGGAGGAGCGGGTCTTGACCGAGTTCAAGGAAATGGTGGTCCAGGTCTGGGAGGGGCCGGGGAAATTCCCCGGGGTCACGAACCCGGGCAATCTACCGGCCGACCAGATGGATCCTGCGAAGCGGGCTCAGTTGCGGCCGTTTGAGTTCCCCGACGGATTCAATCAGGTCTTCAGGATGGAGCGATATCAGCCTGTCGAGGGGCTCTTTGACGCGAAGGCCGCGCTGACGGTACGCCGATGGCCTGATCCAGTTCATTTCAATTGCTAACTCCAAGTAGGACAAGGACAACCCGGCGCCGAAGCCCGAGCAGACGATCCCGGGTCTGATCGAGCAAGCGATGAAGACCATCGATGTCGAGGTCCGCCCGACGTTGCTCAATAATGTGGTCATTGCGGGTGGATCGTCGCTGTTGGTGGGCCTCACGAAGCGGATCGATCATGAAATCACCAACGTGCTACCCGGACCGAGGACAAGAATCTTCGCCCCGTCTAACACGGTTGAGAGACGGTATGCGAGCTGGGTTGGGGGAAGCATCCTTGCCAGCTTGGGGTCGTTCCACCAAGTACGTTTACTCTTCTTTTTCACTTTGTGCGTTGGAACTAACATCGTTAGATGTGGATATCGAAGAAGGAATACGAGGAACACGGCGCCAATATCATTGAGAAGCGGTGCAAATGAAGTGGGTCTGCAATGACAAACCAGTAGGTATCTGGCAACATGGAGTTACCCGGTGGTGGATAACGATGGTACGGTCTGTTGTTTTACACAAAGGCTGGCGTATTTGGGAGTAGGTTAAGCATGGTTGGAAGCATTTCCAAACAAAAGCGATGGGATCAAGATACTCCAGCCAGCGCCGGTCAATTATAGAAAGTTCGATTGATGCGCCCAATGACCCGATGGAACTCCGTGTATGTCCGGCCTAACCATTAAATGATGTACAAGCGTGCATTAAATCTACACGTTGATGGCTCATGAATCGACATCCATTTTCTCAGCGGTTCCGGCCGGTTGATCGTCGCCCAGCTCGTGGACCGTCACGTACTTTGAGATGTCGTCTCGCGTGATCACCTTCTCCTTCAACACCGCGGTCGTGCCCTGAGCAAACTTGTAGTCCCTCTGCTTCTGCGCCCGCTGATTCGGCGTCCGGAAGTTCCGCATCAACGTCGTCTTCTCCTCTGTGATCACGCACACATCCACATTACTTCCACTCCCCAAATCATTCCAGATTCCCGCCTCGATCGCGTCCGCACACAGCTTCACCGCCGCCTCCCGCGTCATCACCTTCTCCCACTTCGTCTCAAACACCGACATGGCCGCCAACGACCCCGACCCCATCGTCACGTACGGCAGCTTGTCTGTGGAGCCGTGCGCGTGCACGGTGAAGAGGTGCGGCCCCGTGGGGTCGACGCCGGCGACGACGAGATACGCGCCGATGTGGCCCTGGTAGCGGAAGAGGTGCTGCTTCAGCAGGGTCATGCAGGTGACGACGCGCGGTTTGCGGCCGGTGAAGAGTCCGTGCAGCTCGAGGTTGGAGGAGATGAGCGCGGTGGTGAATTCGGTGTCGGCGGCGGTGCCGGCGCCGGCGCACCAGATCTGCGGGGAGATGTAGTGGAGCTTTTCGCAGTTCTGGAGGAGGGCTGAGTTAGTGGAGGAGCGAGATGGAGGGAGGGAGGGAAGCTTGCCTTGTCCGCGACGATGGGACCGCTGGTGGCTCGCGTGTCGGCGGCGATGACGACTCCGCCATCGAAGAGACATCCTACGATGGTGGTACCAGTGGAAGTGGCTTTGGGGAGAGGGACGCCTTGGGCGTGCAACGCGGTATTGCGGTTATGGTTGGAGAAATCGAAGCCAGGCATGGTGACGGGCGAGATGCGAGATGGGTATGTGTAGGGAGCCGGGGAGGAAGCGACGCGGAAAGTCGAAGGGACGAAAGGTAGCCGAAGGCAGAGTTTGTAGAGGTATAAGAGTAATGAGTGAGTACGGTAAGAGTTGGTGATGGAGTGTTGGCTATATTGTCTCTTGCTGTTTAGCCAGTTGCTTCAGTTGCAGGAGATGATGAAGCTCAAGGCCGCCTGGACAAGTTGAGGAAGGAGCTCCAGCTCTGGAGCTCAGGCACTCAGGCAGACACTCAGGCAGACACTCAGGCAGAGGAGCCCTGTCGTGTCGCGGCTAACCTGGCGGGAAATTTGCACGTGGCGGCAATTGGACCATTCACCATGGGATAATAGACGCCACCCCGGCATTTGCCGCCGACGCGCCTTCGTGAACTCAGAAACATGAGAACTTCGACATTCTGATCAGCGTTGTCATGTAGTTGATAGCTGCATCTGCACTACTACTACGGTCCTGTGCTCTTCACCAGAGTGCTCGCCGTGTACATTCACTCCGCACGATTTTCCAACGAAACTTGCAATTCTTCCGCCCCAGCCCGAACCGGCTGCCCTCTCATTCGTTCCATCGCTCCTCTGATAGCTTCCACTCCGACTACCATCGCGACGGTCACGCGTCTCCTACTCCGTCGCATTCCAGTTCGAAAGACGAAAATAATTCGGACAGCACCCAGCAGCGGACTACCCCGTCGAAAGAGCTTGGTCCTGGTTATATCAGGGCAAAACTAGCATTCAGCATGGCGGCAGCAGCTTTGGGTGGAGGCTTGCCTGCTCCGCAAGCTAATGGAGGACCGGACCTTGATGAAGTGACTACGGATGTACGTTACTCGGTGATGAGTTTGGATTGGAATCATCCACTGACCTCATGATACAGAACCTCGGATTCCAGGCCTTAAATGGCGAAACCAAGATCAAACTCCTCCCAACGCCATGGCCCGCCGACAAATTACCTCCACCGACCTCCTCTCTACTCAGCATATCCGCCGCGAAAGGGCTCCTCGCCGCAGCAAGCCCCGAAGCGCTAATAATATCGTCGACAGAAACTGTCCGAAACGCATTCACGGCAGAAGTACAGGGTGTGAAGCAAGTCAAACCGTTCCAGCCACAAGCCACCTTACCTGTCCCGCGTATCTCCCACGTTGCGTTCTCCGCGAACGGCTCATTCCTGGTCATATGTGCCGAGGACGGCGGAGGATTAGCCATCTATAACGTCGACTCGCTCTCCGGGGGCAACAAGGAGCCCGCTTTCCAGATCAGCACGAACGGCGTGGCGGTTCGCGCGCTGCTGCCCAACCCTGCACCGGAACTGGAGAAATATTTCGCGGTCGTGCTTACCGGTGCACAGGTTCTCTTAGCCGATCTCCAGGAAAAGCAGCTGGTGAATGGGACGGCCGGGAATCAAGTTCTTCATCAGAATGTCAGCTGCGTATCGTGGAGCAACAAGGGCAAGCAATTTGTCGCTGGCCTCGCCGACGGCACCGCTGTTCAATTGGACCCTTCCGGCAATCCAAAAGCGCTGATACCGCGCCCTCCACAGCTTGAAAGTGGCCATGCTGGTGAGTCTGCTCATTGATACCCTCGTTGCCTATGACTGACGTGACCTAGTCTCCCAGATATCATGGCTTGCGAATGACAGTTTCTTGATGATTTACGCTCCCACACAGTTTGAGGCCGACCGTGCGCCTGACTCAACAGCCTACCTGGTCACACGACAAAAAGGCACGACGAATTTCGCGTTCCAAAAGTTGAATGAACCATGTGGACCCTTCGGCCTGAATCGATCCCCCCCACACCACTTCATTTCAAGGCTCCGAGAATGGCCTCCTGCGTTATCAGATTTGATAATCGTTTCATCGACTGCATCGCAAGACGTGGGGTTGTACACGCAGTCAGCCAAACCCCTAGGGCCGGTCGTGGGCGAGAAGTCGCCAGAGGCTGTGACTAACCAGTACACGTTTACTTCGATGGCGAATGACAGTAGACGCGCTCAACTACCGATATCATTCGTAGACGACATGTCGGACACTTCGCCCATTGGCATGTCGCTAGACCTATCGAGTCGAGAGAAAGCACATCGGCCGATCCCTGCCGAGGAAGAGATTGAAGAATCTCCTACACCTGTCCCCGCGTTGATGATACTCAATAACGAAGGGTCGCTATCCGCTTGGTGGATTATCTACAATGATTCTATCCGAGAATCGACGGCTTATCCCGGTCTCGCTTCCGCAGGAACACTCAAGAGTTCGGTGAGTTCGCAGAAGACAGAGCAACCAACAAGTCCATTTGGACAAGTAAAGCCTCAAGGCTTGGCATTTGGTGCCTCTACCTTTACAAAACCTGCGGCGCCGGCTTTTGGCTCACCGGGTGGAGGGGCAGCCTTTGGCGGAGCATCTACTCTCGGCCAGAAGCAATCAGCTTGGGGCACTTCTACTCCAGCCGGATCAGCCTTTGGTGGGCCAGCTGCTTTGGGCCAGAAACCGTCCGTGTGGGGCGGCGCTGCTGCTGGTGCGCCGCAAACCGGTGGTGTCGCCTTCGGTCAATCATCGTTCGGGTCAACTCCCACCTTCGCAAAGCCTGCCTTTGGTTCTCCGGCTCCGCTCGGGAGTACGAATACTGCCGGTACCTCTTTCGGTTCGGTCGGAGGCATCGGTGCTCGTTCATCGCCATGGGGAGCTGCTTCCTCTCAGCCTGCGAAACCCGCCGGTGGTGAGAAACCAGCTCCATTTGGCGCCTTTGCAGCATCCGGGAACAAGGCCACAGCATCACCATTTGCTACCCTTCCGAAAGATCAAACTCGTGGCTCCGATTTTGGGTCTGGATCGGCCTTGACGGCTACTCCGTCTTCAGCATTTGGTACCCCTCCACTGCAAAGTTTTGCCTCAACTGTGTCAATTAACTCGACTACAGGTGGATCCACTATAGGCACCTCATCTTTTGGGAACACTACCACCCCTCAAGCGTCGGGAGTCTTCGGTCAAAAGCAACCCGAAGCCCCTGAAACGAAAGACGCGGACATGGATGAGGATACAATGGATGACTCGGCGCCGCAACCCGCGAAAGAACCCCTTAAACCCAGCGGGGCATTTGGGGGGACTGGCTTCTCTCTGGGAAGTACATTCAAGCCTAGCACAGACAAAGAGAAGGAAAGCACCGGTGATGAAAAGACGGACCAGAAGGCTGGGTCGGCATATAGTTCTTTTGGCAATGCTCTTGGAGATGCTCTTAAGCAACCCAACCTTCCGGTGCCGGAAACTCCACTGAAGAAAGAGTCTGGATTAGATGGACTCAAACCGACAGATATCTCTACTACATCTGCATCGCCGCCCAAACTGCCTGCCGCGCCCACTTTGTTCCCAAGCATCAACAAGGAACCAGCAAAACTGCCTGAAGCCGCTCCAGGTCTGACTACAGGTCAACCAAGCACTTCTCCCTTTGGGAAGGCCCAGCAAACCGAGGTCGTGGAGGCCGCAGCAAAGCCACTGGATGACAATGATGATGAGGATTTAGAAGAAGAGCCTGAAGTGGCCCCCGAAGACGACGCGCCGCTTCCACCAGATCCTACTACCGTTGCCAGACCGAGTTGGTTTTCACAGGCTCCGCCTGGAGCAAAACCCACCTCGTCGCAAGATGGTACAGCGGATAAAGAGGGAGACCATCCGAAGTCGAAAATTCCGAACATAATACCCTACGAACAACCGCAGCTCCTGCAGCCCACACCAGCCAAATCATTCCTAATGCCAACAGCCCCGAGTCCCCCGCCGCCTGGTGACCAGCATATATCCTCCACAACACCCGCCGGCCTTCCGAAAGGACCAACATTTTTGCCGCCATATAAAGCGGGTCAACGCTCACCTCGCTCACCGAGCCCTGTCCGCTCGGCCTCAACTCCGGTATCCCGTCCCATTTCAGTGGGCGTTCGCCAGCCATCTCGGCCTTCCTCCCGGACAGCGCTATCGCAGACGCAGACCGCAGCGCAGGAACCCCAGGAGATCCCCGATCTTGCTGCAACTGCTCTCCAACGTCGACCCGTCACGCCGCCTATTTCCAGCCTGCAGGATGAAGAAGCAGAAGAAACCCAGCGGATGCTGGCGGCACCGACGAATCAAAAACTCAAGCTGGAGAAATTCACTGCTCGCAAGGACTACGTCGGAGCGTCGGAAACTCTCGCCTCACGTGACGATATTCCCTCGCAGATCGAGCGTCTGTTCCGGGACATCAATTCCATGATCGACACCCTCGGTCTCAACGCCCGCACGCTCAACGAATTCATCCGTGGCCACGAGGAGCTCCTCGCTGACGATGGCCGCGAAAAAGAGGACCTGCTCGACCGCGACGTGGACGCCGACTTCGACGCCGTCCTCGCGGGCGACATCCCCCAAGACGTCTGGGTTCTCAGCGAGGTGGAGGATCTGAACATGCTCCTCAACTCTATGGAGCAGCAACTGGACGAAGGCCGCGTGACCGACCCCAGAGAGAAGGTGCGCAAGGCTGTGCAGATGAAACGCGACGTCGTCAAGCTGCGCCACGCCGTCACAGGGCTCCGGTCGGTGATCGAGTCGGCGCGCGACCCCGCAGCGAAGGAAGCGCGGAAATCCGCCCCGCTCGAGCTGCACCAGGCGGCCGCGCAGGCGGACCTGCGGGCGAAGTTCGGCGGGCTCCAGCGGAAGGTCGTGGAGGCGGAAGATGGCATCGCGGTGCTGCGCGCGCGCATCGCGCAGGCGGAGGCGCGGGCAGGCGGGAAGAGCGTGCCGACGGTGGAAGCGGTGGCGAAGACGGTGGAGAAGATGATGCGGTTGTGGGAGGAGCGGGTGGCTGATTTGGATGTGTTGGAGGTGGAGGTCAAGAAACTGCGGCTCCGAGATGGGTCACGGCTGGATCGGAGTACTGGCGGGCTGGGTGAGAGGGACGGCTATAGCACGCCTGTGCGAGGGAGGGACGAGCCGAGCGAGAGAGGCACGCCGTTCATCACGCCAAGAAGTCGGATAGACGACGGGGCAATGACGAGCAGTGTGCGGAGCCTACGGAGCATGGGGAGTGTGAGGAGCAGTGTGAGGGGACGGACGTTCAAGTTGGACTACGGGAGGAGTTATGGGAACGAGTCGCTGGTTCAGGATGTCACGCGAGAAGACGTCAAGCGAGTTGAGGGTCTGATGAGAAAGAGGAGAGTGGTCCAGGATACACTGAAAGGTTTGATTGCGGCCAATGGGCCAAAGATCACGGAAGTTGGGACGAAGACCTATGGATAGTATGGGTACTTTACATTGTTTATTAAGCACCTATAGCGTACACATATCGTAGTTGGGCGTCAAAACACTGGACCATTTTGATACGTCCGTTGCCTATTTCAACATGAAAGAAACCTTCCTTACACCACCCCTGAGATATCGTCAAGCTTGATCACCGCGAGCCAATCGACCACCTCGCACTAACAATCGCTCATGACTATCCAATAACACACAATTAACCATTGCTTGATCCAATACCTACGTACGTACACATTATATTCACTTATTCTCTCAGAATTCAATAATAGGGGGCAGTTGGCTGATGTCCTTCAGCTCCACCTTTCCGAAGTTTATCCATTGCCGCCTGGCATCTCCGCGGTGGTGAACTGGTGATACGTCGAAATTTAAGGACGTTTCACGACCTTAAGGTTCATGCTGTTCCGAGACACATCACCGACTGACGTCTTCCAAAGGTAATTCCTGTGATGGCTTCTTGAAAACGCATCATTTGGTCTAGCAAAAGTCGACGTGGCTGGCATGGTTGTCACCACTGGACGCCAAGAAGCTGATCATGGTGAAAACCGGAGAGCGTCAACAAATGCGGTCGCATATCTGAATGTGTTTCTCCGGAACCGAATTTCTTGCTCCAACTACCTGCCTGGCTTCCCGATCCCACATAATGACCGGGATGGCGAAGTTCATCGTTCGATGATGGAGAGCTCTATTCTTGTCTCGCACAGTTTGATGGATGATGCTTGCATTGCATGCCACGATTCCCGCTGGCCGATCCATGGTCTTACCATTGGGGACATGGTCGGGAATGGGGCCGTCTTGCAGTATCATGAAGCTATCCTTTCCATCTCAGTGCTGTCATCGCTTTAGTCGATCGAGACAACAGTTGTCCATCGTCTAATTAGAAAGACCACGGTTGGCTCCAGCTGGTCACGACAGCCACTGACAGGCCCAGGCCGGGTGGGTCCTCACACCTCCCCAAGCTGGGTATTACTTGTCAGAGTCCGATGGACTATGTGTCTTGCCGGCGAAATATACCAGATTTCGAACCGGATGAACGCCTGAACCAGCCAAATTGATGGGGCGAGGTTTGCACTTGTAGGTTTGATTTGATGAGTTTGGCTCGGCTGACGGCGACTGCAATTTGAGGCTCTCTCAGATATATTGCACCCCTAGTCCGTATGCCCTGTCTCCATATATTGCTCTCGAGTTCTTTCTTTAGGCCTTGGCCTACCTACTATGTATTAGATGGTACTTTATTTAAAGTTCGAATGTATTTTGTACACGTGCTAACTACATGGTCAGGGAGAAAGGAGTCGGTTCTGGTAGGTATGGTATGCTTGTGGATGAAACATACGGAGTATCGGAGTATCCAAGAACCCAGACGCGTCCACCAGTGGCAAGACATCAGTACGTGTACATGCATGTAGCATTGCAATATCTCAACTAACCTTTAATTAACAGGATTTAAGAAAGCCTCGTTTAGCCATTGGAGTCTGCCCTATTTCCTATCCGGACAAGAATATGCAATGCAGGGTTTGTCTCGGGTGCGAGTACCGCATCAACCATCATCCCTACCTGTAATCAACCGATATTCAGGGACAGGCACGAAGACAAGGCGATGTCTGCTAAGGATCCACGTCTCGCAAACCTGATACATTATTCCGAGCTGCTGCACCAAGGACAGTCGCGCATGGAGGCGCCGCCACTCGATCAGCCGGACAGGTCGGGTCCTCCTTGTATGCCGTCCTGCAGTGAGCCTTAACTCCAGTGTTCTGCTCTTACTTGCAAGTTGCGACGTCCTCTTCCTCCGCATCGTCACCACATTCATTCTCTCGCTTTATCCTGCAGTGAATCTGTCAAGGAGGGCATTTCAGTGGACAATCTTGTGTCTATCAGCCAGTAGCACGCCAAGTTCTACTCTACTGGCTGTTGATTCCGAGAAACGGTTGAGAGGTATGAATCAGTGAAGTCCTTCTTATTATCTGCATCCATCCTCGTCCACATTCCATCCTCAATTCTCCAGTCTCCACAACAACCCAATGCTCATTTCTCCGCATCCACGCCTTCACTAATTGACATCTGGCATTGCAGATCCGATCGAATTCGTCGTTGACGCCACGGTCTTTATCACCAGTATGTTTGTATTCCTTCATTGGCCAGTTTCGGTGCTTCTGGTTCTAGAACCTTTGCTGTTATCCTTTACCTCCTCCCCTCTATACACCTTAAATCTTTATCATCCAAAGCACTGCTTCAGAGTCTCAATTCAACTGCGAGTCTCCAATATTCTCTATCGCAGAGTATCGAGATTATTAGCTGCCAGTGTGGCATGGACATGTAGACTGGGCTTTCACCTTCCTGTCTTATTGTATCCCCCCCTTTTGTCAACCTCGTGATCTTCTGATCGTCTGGTTGACTTACTACACCGCCGCAGCACATAGCAGCGCCTTTCTCCGCTGTGCGCCCAACTAGCCTTCGGCGCCGTCCAGTCACCGTAACCCACTCTCATTTGTGGCCAACACTCTGTTGTAGAAGCAAACTAACACTGGGGGGCGATAGTCACGGTGTCTACCATATCAGTCATTTAGCTTTTCCTACCGTCACTCGCTAGCAGCTTCTAAGATGAAGCCTTCCAACCTCCTCGCTGGGGCATCCACACTCATTACAGTGACTTCGGCTCTGGCTATCGGCCAGAATCATCATGGCGGTAAGTTGATATGCCCTTTGCGCATATCAACCTTTGCTAATGCCAATTAGTCCATAGGAAGATACACGACAAGCGTGACACTGTCACGATATTGGACGTGGTAACTTCAACGGCTGCCGAGAAGGTCACTGTTATTCACGATCAATTCGGGAATGTTCTGGCAACCCATTTCCCAGTCGTGCCCGAGATGAACGAGGCCCTCAACCCCGAACTTGCCGATGCTGCTGTTAATGTTGCACCCGATCCTACGATCACATCAGTGGTCGCAGTCGAGACTGCAGTCAATGTTGCTGTGCCTGTTCCTTCACCGAAACCGGCACCTTCTCCGGAACCATCTCCTGCGCCTGCGCCAGCTGCCGCTGCCGTTCCTGCTGGGGACGGGCTAATCTCATCTGGTCGTGGCATCAGTTGGAACCCTTGGGTTGGGACAGAAGGCGCTGCAACATGCAAGACTCAAGAACAAATCAACGCCGAGGTGGCCGAGCTCCGACATTTCAGCTATATCCGTCTGTACAGCACCGAGTGCCAGCAAATCGCAAAGATTCTCGAGGCCGGGTGGGATCGCAAGCTCATTCTCGGCGTCTGGAACCTTGACGAGGGATTTAACGAGGACCTTAGGAGGATCACCAGCACTGTGACGGGGTCGAAGCAAGGATGGAGCCAAATCATGGCGGTCACCATTGGCAATGAAGACCATGTCCGTGGGGACCATGCATCCGCTCCTGGTAAAGTCATCGATCGCCTGAGTGCTGCCCGAGGCGTGTTACGCGCAGCCGGGTACACTGGACCGGTTGCACATGTTGAGAACGAAGCCGGATTCGCTGTCCCGGGTGGTATTGACACCTGCCTCCAAAGTGACTTTGTTGCCCTTAATGCGCACGCGTTTTTCGATCCGAATTCGTCGGCGGAGAATGCAGGACAGGCCGTCCAGAACGCCGTGAACCGAATTAAGAAGCACTGTGGCGGCAAGCAGGTCATTGTGATGGAATCGGGTTGGCCCCATAGCGGCACCGCGAATGGACTGGCTATTCCTTCCCCTGAGGAACAAGGCAAAGCCATCCGGTCTCTGAAGAGTACGTTCCAGACGGACATCGTGTTGTTTTCGTCCCACGATGATGCTTGGAAGAGGGACTTCTCGGGTTCCTACGGTGCAGAGAAGTTCTGGGGTATCTTGGGCATGGGCGAAGCCTAAATGTGCGGTCCGTTACCCGAGCCCAGATGTTGGGGTTTCGTGTCTGGAATACACATGAACCACAAACACACGATGATCATGACCTTTTCCCCCCTTCTTATCGCCTTCAGCTGCAATTCATGTACGATATTAAGCGGCTGGACATCCATAGCGTTGAAATCTTGTCTACTGTTCATATTATCACACAGATGGGAGAGGATCACACACAGAATTCAAAAGCCAAGGTCTTCTGTTCACAGCCTTAATCCATTCCTATCTTGTGTGACGCATTCCACATCACAAAGCACCCCTAGCGGTATCGTGTAAGGTCTAGAAAGTTCTGTAAGAAACCGTTGGAGAAGAGCAGAGTTGGAGGAGTAAAATATTCCAAATCACACTCCTGTATGAAGCGGCTTGTAGGCAAGATATCCGCAATATTAAGCGCAGGAGCGGGTGCATATGGTTGGGTATAAATATCATCTAACCGCTTGACATTGTGTTAGAAGCCTCTCCCAAACTTTGACCTCACTGGTTTCCTCACTACTCCGCCGGCCTGCACACTGACTTTCGTCTCCACAGCCATCGACTTCTTCACGGCCGCTTTGCTTCTATTCATTTCTTCTTGTATCTTCTTCTCCTCCCGTTCCCGGTCTTCCGCCATCTTTGCCTCCAACTCCGCCTTTCGGTTGAACTCCATCTCCGTCACCCGCTTATCCCGCGCGGAGTACCCTTTCTCTTTGATGGAGTAAAACACGCCACCGAGGTCGGCTAGCCAATGCGGATCCACCGCCGTGACGCAGGACATGTACTCCTTCGACGTGAGGATCAGCTCGTGGTAGATGACGTAGTCGGGGAGGTAGCCGAGACCGTACAGGGCGCTAGTCGGGTGCAGTTGGACGGTGATGCTGGTGCGAAGATTGACATACTCGCCGATGCCTTTGACTTTGGCGGCCTGGTGGTAGTAGCCTGAGCAAATGCACTTGCGGATGATATCCCAGTCCGTCCCGCAGCTGACGAGTTCCATTTTCTGCAGCTGCATGATGTCTTGGATCTGCTGGCGGATCTCTTTGGCGCGACGCAGCGCTTTGGGATGTAAGAAGTGCTTGATGCACCATCCGTCCGAATAGCCATTCATTCGCCATTGGCTATAGACGTGCAAGAGCGTCAGGTGGTCGGATTCCGGGACGAAAAACTTCTCCCGGGCGGCGTCGGATTCTTCCTGGCGCTCTTTCGGGCGGTAGAAGACGCTTGGGACCGAGAGCATGGAAACGATGGTAAGAACCTCTTCGCTGCAGCCGTACTCCCGAGCAGTGATGATGAGTTTTGCTAGGGACGGGTCCATAGGAAAGGCGGTCATTTTTCGGCCAAGCTCAGTTAGCTCTCCGAGGTTGTCGATTGCTCCAAGAGCCCAAAGGTCGAAGAGCGATGTCGTGATCGTATCCTGAGGCGGTGGATCCATGAAATCGAACTCCAGGAGATCTTTCACTCCGAGAGATTTCAATAACAGCACGGTATTCGCGAGGTTGGTCCGCTGGATCTCGGGGATGGTTTGTATATACATCTCGTCTCTGAACGCTCGCTCAGTATAAAGATGGAAGCATTTTCCCGGTCCGGTTCGACCAGCACGACCAGAACGCTGCTGTGCATTGGCTTGCGATATAGGCGTGATCTGCAGCGTATCCATACCCATCTTTGGGTTGTACACTTTGAGCTTCGAGTACCCACCGTCCACCACGTACATAATGCCGTCCACCGTCAGACTTGTCTCTGCAATATTGGTCGCGACAATGACTTTTCGGACGCCAGGTGCTGCCCGGTCAAAGATCTTCGCCTGCAAGTCGGCTGGCATCTGGCTGTAAATAGGGAGAATGCTCAACTTTGACGGGTTATTGAGCAACTTGAGGCGCTCTCCGATCAGTTCACAGGTGATCTCGATGTCCTCCTGGCCAGTCATGAAGACAAGGATATCGCCTGCGTCCTGGGATACATGGATTGCCAGTACTTGTTTGACAGCGCTGTCCACGTAGTCTTCGCATGGGGATCGAGAATACTGCACGTCGACAGGGAACGTTCGTCCGGGGATGAAGAACTCGGGGGCGCCTCCGAAAAATCGAGAAAATCGCTCCGCATTCATAGTTGCCGACGTCACGATCAATTTCAGGTCTCTTCGCCGAGCTAAGACCTTCTTAATAAGCCCCATTAAGACGTCAGTATTCAGCGCACGCTCATGGGCTTCGTCCATGATAATGACCGAATACCTATCCAAATCGGCCTCGACTAGCGACTCCCGTAGCAAGACGCCGTCTGTCATGTACTTAATAACTGTGTTCTTGCTCGTACAGTCCTCGAATCGGATAGCGTAGCCCACTAAACCGCCCAATTTGACATCCATCTCTTCACTCACACGTTTAGCCACGCTCATGGCTGCAACACGCCGTGGTTGGGTGCATCCAATCATGCCAAACTTGCCGTATCCGTCTTCGTGGAGAAATTGCGTCAATTGCGTCGTTTTGCCTGAGCCGGTCTGGCCGACCACGATGATAACCTGATTGTCCCGGACCACTCTCAATAGCTCTTCTCGAACCGCAAAGGCAGGCAGGTACTGCCGCTGTTCTTGGAGCGTCTTACTCCGACTGAACGTGCTCTGTCCTTCGCTTTGCTTCAAATGCTCGGCAAATTTGCTCCCTCCGTTCTTTTCCGCGTCCTCGCCTGGGACGGCAGCGGCACTGTCGCCTTCGTCGTCTTTGACGCCCATCAGGTTCCCGAGCGCCGTGCCCTTCACATTGGTCGCCTCTTGGGCCTGCTTCTGCCGTTCTTTTTGTTGCCTCCGCTCTTTGACCACGCGACTACCCTTCCGACTGAAGACCGCCATGTCACTCTGCGGGTCTCGGATTGCTGGCACGGGGTCCAGCTGCTTCGTGAACACCGTCCGACCATCGAGAAACGGTGGGCGCAGATCATGTACTAGGATGTGTACCCGCGTTCCTTCGTCATCTTCCTCAAAGTCGTGATCGAAATGCCTTCGTTGCGCGACTCCGCTCGTCAACATTCGATTCGCCTCCCACGCATCGTTGTCCTTGTTCCGCTGCACCTGTCTGGCATTTAGCCGGGTGTTCTGCTTGCGTTCCACCAAAGCAGCCTCGCGCTGCTGCTCCTTCCATGTGCTGTCGGCTGCTCCAAACGGGTTATGCGTCTCGTCGCCAAGAGCATGGCCGTTCTCTTCACCGCCATACCAGTCGCGGTCGAGCGCGTTGGTTTCTTCTTCCGCAATGTACGGTTCCGGGCCGTCGAATTCGGACTGGCGAGGAGTTGCGCTACCATGGCGGGAAGGTTGGGGGGTGCGTGAACGGGATGATGGCCTGCTTTCACGCTTGCGAAACCGTGCTGCGAGAGACGGGCGGAGCTCATCGTCGTCTCGATGTGAAGGGGGAGGGGAATTCAATCTGCGCCGCTTGGGGCTCTGTCCACGGCTACTCATGGTAGAGGATGCAAAGAATTCTGATCGCACGCTATCGTTGTAATGTATGGGATTGTGAATGTGAATTTTGCCTTCAACGTACAGAATAGAACCTGGAGGTTGGAGGTTGGAGGTTCGTTGTCGCTGATCAGATCTCGAATCTGGTATAAGGTCAGCCACAGCGCCACACCAAATCGTCAGGGTTCGCCGCACATTTCGAACTGGTCTGTGCACTTCGACTCTGATATCTTTTTATCTTAAAATTTCCTGACCGCGAGAATTTCAGAGAAGAAGTAGAGAGGTAACAGTCTCTGCAAATCCGAGAAAATGTCTATGATCACTGCGGCGACGTGGGTTCCGCGAGGAAGAGCCGCCCAATTCCCGCAGAAGTTCGAAATCTCGGAGGAGGAGTACGACCGCATCGGAGAGCTTGCGGATCTCCGTCTGCAGGATGCGCGGGACGATTTAGAGGAGGCCAAAGCTGGGGATGCAAATGAAGAAGAGGCGGAAGAAGAGGTGGAAAATCAGGAGCCGACGGGTGATGCAGGCACATCGACAAAAGCAAGGTACATTTGCGGCCTGAGATCCGACAGTCTGAACAGCCTAACTAATTATCGCACAGTGAAGGGGACGATGACCTCAAGGAGTACAACTTGGAGCATTACGATGACGAACCAGACGGAGCAGGCGATACGATGGCTATGTTTGGGAACGTCAAAACACTTGCTTTCCACGAGTCGAACGAGGAGGATCCGTACATCACCATCAAAGACGAGGATGACCACGACGATGAGCGGGAGGAGTTACAGATTCTTCCGAGCGACAATCTCCTGCTAGCGGCACGAATAGAGGATGATATGGCTCATCTCGAGGTGTATATCTACGAAGACGAGGCGGACAATCTATACGTCCACCACGACCTCATGCTGCCGGATATCCCCTTGGCGGTCGAATGGATCAACTACAGGCCTGGCGGCCAAACTGAGAACCCGAATGCTGGACGAAGCTTTGTGGCAGTGAGTACGATGGGACCGGATATCGAGCTGTGGGACCTCGACGTAGTCGATGCGATGCTCCCGGACGTAGTCCTCGGCAAAGGAAAAGAAGACGAGACAACAAAACCGTCGAAGAAGAAGAAGAAGCGACCCAAGCTGTCGAACGACGAATACCACGTCGATGCCGTCCTCTCCCTCGCTTCGAATCGCAGTCATCCGAATCTACTCGCCTCCGCCTCCGCAGATCAGACCATCAAGCTGTGGGATCTGAACACGAACACGTGCGCCAAGTCGTATTCATACCATACCGACAAAGTCTGCTCAGTGGCATGGCATCCGAAAGAGCCGACCGTGCTGCTTTCCGGGAGCTACGATCGGACAGTCGTCGCGGCCGACATGCGCGCCCCTGAAGCCAAAGCGCCGCGATGGAAGGTGGAAAGCGACGTCGAGAACGTGCGATGGGACCCGCACTCCGACAGCCATTTCTACGTAAGCATCCACTATTGACCACTCCTGTCCCGTATACTAACACCGACTAGGTCACCACTGAAAACGGCCTGGTGCATTACCACGACATCCGCTCCGCCCCAACCGAAACCACCTCGCTCTCCCCCTCCGTCTGGAGCCTCCAAGCCCACGACTCCTCCGTCTCCTCCTTCGACATCAACCCCATCATCCCCGGATTCCTCGCCACCGGCTCCACCGACAAGCAGGTCAAACTCTGGAACGTCACGTCGGCCGGGCCGAGCATGGTCGTCTCGCGGGATCTCGGCGTGGGCCGCGTGTTCGTCACGAGCTTCGCGCCCGATCAGGAGGTCGGGTTCCGGTTGGCGGTCGCGGGGAGCAAAGGGTCGGTGCAGGTGTGGGATACGTCGACGAATGCGGCGGTGCGGAGGAATTTTGCGGGCAGAGTGGCTGGTATGGGAGACGGGAGTGAGGAGGTTAAGGAGAGGATGGTGGGGAGGAATGATGTGGATGAGGAGGACTCCGATGACGAGAGGGATGATCCTAACGGCGGATCGGATGGGTACGAGGATATGTCGGAGTGAATATTGTAACAACATTTCGGTCTCGCCGGCACCGATGAAGCCATGGACCAGACCAGAGGCCCAAATCCCGGACCCTCTTGGCTACATTATTCAATGTCGAATTGTCGATGTGTGTCGTCAGGTGCACGGAACCCCCCTCCCCCTCCGGACGTCATAATCTTGGCCCTTGGGTTTGTCAAGGTGAATGGGTCACTTCAGGTTAAAATTAGATCGGCATCAATATATCCGTATTGCGCAAGTGGGGGTTGAGCCTCAAAGATTGGCAATTTGGCAAGCCGGTTTGTTCGTCACTTGATGATAATAATGGAAGCACTTAAATTACCGTCTCTCGATGTCCTGGAAATCAGTGTATGTATCACCCTGCCCTTGTGCATGGGAGAGGTGAGCGGAGATTAGGTCATTTCCTGTTTTCAGGTCCTATATGTAAATTGCGAGTTTAGGAGCCTCTCCTCTCCAAGGGGCGGGATGAGAGTAATTGCTCCTGGGTCCTGGCCTGGTATTGTCGTACGAAAGCAATAGATACTCATTGTCCTGCATTGAGCAGAAAAAGGAAACACAACATTGAGGCTGTCACCATGTTGTGTCACCAGAACGCGAACATGTGGAACACTGTTGCTGGCGACTGGGCAGAGTAAGATTGCTATGGACTCGCAAATTTGGAAACGAGGAGATTGGAGGATCTGGTTCATGACAAGGACGATAAGAGGATGCCACGTCATAGATTCATCGCGGACATCACGGGGCTAACTGCAGACTGAAATCACTGAATTGACAATGATGTTTTCAGAAACAAAAAAGGCGAAAAAGAAGTTTCATATGTAGGTCTGGTATATCTCGGTGCCTACCGTATTTAATGATACACATCGACCGAAATGAGCCCCGGCGGCACAGCATATGACAGCCAGCCTGCTTCGTCTTGCAAGTTGGGGAAGCATTGAGGTTTGTGAAGTCATGTACTACTGCTGCCAAATCAGTTCCTGCAGTGTCTACCACATACATACAGCAAACAATGTGGATTGTGGACACGACAGAGTGACAGGAGGGAGGATGCATGCAATCATTGGACAAAGAAAGGCATGTGGATCCCAAGAAGCCTCCCTGTTTCTGAATGCAGTCCAATGCAGGAACCATCTTGAAAATCAAGGACACAGCAAGAAAAATCGAGGAGGGTGTCATAATATTTATCGTTTATTCAACATGAATTTCAGTTCCATCTACAAAGTTGACACGATATACCAGGACCCTTGACTCCCACCAACCGCACCAGGAAGGAAGGAAGCTGGAAGGAATCCCCAGGCATCAAGATGAAACGACGTTTCTCCGGCGGCCCGATGGCTCTTGCCGTTTTCTGTCTGGTGCGGACGGGGACGGCGGTTAACCGGGGTCCCAGGCAGATCCCTGTCTTCATCGTGGCGAATGAAAAGGCATTTTAAGGCTTGTCGATGCGCACGGACGGAGTCGAGCGGGTCCCAGACCCCAGAGTAAAAGTGTTCCTGGCAGGAGGCGAGGACCGTTCCTAGTGGCTGGGACCTTTCGCGTGGACACCGGCTTGAAACCACTGACCCGTCCAGTCTTTGACTTTCTCCCTTAGTTGCGCTCACGAGTCACGGACTCATGGTACAGTATTTCATATTAGCGTTTGCCCCCGCACAAAACCCTTGGATACATGGCACACAGCTCACATGTGGTCCATGGTGAATTCACCCATCGCCCCAATCGGATTGTCGGATGTCGGGGCGGGCGATGTCGATTCCGTCCTGTTACACACTGTAATTACTGCATCGCCTTGAATACAGCCTTCACAGTTCACACTACCTGCCTGGGCTGCAATAATTATGCACGAGACATGTGTCCTGCCAACGTTGGCCTGGGTCATGCACATGCGCATCATCAGATGGGTGAGGACTGCCGTCCCACAGTCCGACTGTTCCTGAAAGTGCTGATATCGAGGACTTCAACCATTTATGAAGGTTGAAGGCATGTCCGCTTTGCGTTTACGCTAATATAATCGCTTTGTCGCTCACTCGATTTGCCCGGCAGCTAATCATGAATTATGGACTCATACATGGCATGTTGGCCGTTGGGGAGCATTTTGGGGGGATTGGCGTGTTGCGTGAAAGCGATCGTCGTTTGTATCAGAGTGTCCGGCATCAGAAGCCAGGGAAGGGATAGTATCGTGGCGCTATTGGTTGAATCCGTTGCCTCCCAGCAATCCATCCCACCTTTTTCGCGCTGGTTGATCCTCCACGCCTCCGTAGCCCGTCCTCTCTCCAGTCTCCTGCCTGCTGACCCTCCAGTCTGGTCTGCTCCCCTTCTCCAACGTGAAACTTTCTCTCTTTCTATTCCATACCACTGTTCATTCTTTGTTGGACTTTCGCGGGCTTCGGCGCATCAGTCGATAAACTTGCCTTTTTTTCCATTATACTTTGCGACCTGGTTGTTCGCTCATTACGACAGCTGGTCTCCCTTACCCTCCTTTGTTTGACACAAATTAACCCATCGACTTTCCTTCGGTTGACTCGTCAACCCCCGTTCCCTCCGCCTTGCATTTGGTCACGGCATAACGTTTGTACTTTGTACTCATCCCCACGACGGATCAACAAAGCAGAGACTCGACTGTCTCGTTTGATAAACATCGCTTTCTTTCGGATTCATAAACGTGGTCCGATTGATTTGCCCCTCGAAATCCGAAAACCGAAATCGCGAACTGTACTTCCGCATCGCAAAGCGGAAACCCCTGTCATCGTGATCCTCCGAAGGCAACCGGATAGTGCCCAGCGCAGAGAGCCCCAACAGTCACAACCAATTTGACCTAGGTGTATGTGACTTATTGACCGTCTAAAAGGTCACGAGTGTCAAACTTGGACTCTAGCCCAAGGCCTCCATATTCACTCCGAAGAGGGCGTGCAATTTATTTGAGTGCTGCTCTTACCGTTGTCCAATTGTATCAAACAAGCAATCTACCTCAGATATTGCTTCCTGGTTCAACCCTGGTCCGACCTTGCGATCCCTCGAACCACGAGAACGTCAAGCTTTATCCAGAGCATTGACGTATAAACCGTCGTCACTTTCATTTCGAGCCCCGGATCTCGGCGTCCGCGTGTTGTCCCTCTTGGTTGATCGCAATCACATCGCCAACATGTCTCTTGCAAGAGCCTTCACCACACATCGCAAGAAGCCATCCGGCTCTGAACCGCCGCCATCGCCGTCGCGAGCATTCAACATGCGTTCCAAAGGATTCGACCGAAACAAGATCTCCGCGCCCGTCGCGCTGCTCTCGACAACGAACACGCTTGCTTACAACGCACCCGACATTCAAACCCTCAAGACGCAGACCCGCAACATCTCCAATTCTTCCTCCGCCTCAACCGCCTCCGTGCAAAGTTCCGATGAGTCGGACAGCCGCTCCACATCCACACGATCCGTCCGCTCAAGAGAAACCCTGACCGACGCCTCATCCGTCGGCTCCTCACCCAGTTCTCCGCAACCCAACCACCTCTCCGAGTACTTCAAATCCGCCAGCAATTCGGGACAGGCTGGTCCCCGCCGTTCCGCATCATCAAGCAACCTTCGACCCCCGTCTTCGCGCCAGACGCAAGCTTCTCTCCACGCCGACACGCCCTCCGTTCCTGAGCGTGCCGCGTCGCACAGCAAGCGAGCGCACGAACGCCTCGCCCGACAACGTTCGCTGCAACATGTCCGCGCCCACGGCAGCATCGGCAGCATCAACAGCATCGCGAGCGCTGGCTCGGCGACCCCGGCGGTCCCTCAACCTATGGCGCCCCGCGAGCAGCGCTCGAGTTTGGACATGTTCAACCGCGCGGCCGTGGACGCGAGCCACCCGTTCGGAAAAGAGCTGGAGAAGTTGAGCGAGGTGGCGGAGGAATTCGGGGACGCTATGCGGTCGGCGGAGTGGGATGAGGATCTGGCGGTGATGCGACGGAGGGGGTTGAAGCGGTTCTGTGCGGAGGAATACCGGTTCGAGATCCGGCCGTTGTTTGTTGCCGCGTTCCCTACCACGCCTCGGCAGGTGGCTGCTGGGGGCGCATGGATCTGAGTCGGTCAAGGTCTGGTGAGGCCGTTGGATATAGACGGCATGTGAAGGCATGGTTGGATACCATGTCTTGAAAGCAAAAATAATTCCCCGCGAAAGCTGCGACTTATCGATGGCCCGCTGAGAAATGCGCTCCCACGAGCCATCCTCTCCTCACGGCCGTCCATGACGCTTTCATCCGCTTCATGACTTTCCTTGAGACATATTGGATGACCGGAGTTTTTGTTTACGGAGCGTGAGCGTTGTCTCGCCGCGCATCCTGTCGGGAGGAGACTACATGTTTTGCGGACACGATGATGAGGGATTGGTTTAAAATGCTTGCAAGGAACAGATACCAGAAGGACGACGGATAGAGGGCGATTATTTGACGTTACATGATATCGTCCTCGACACACTCATTAGACACATATAACCACAAGGGGTCGGACCGCGTGAATCAGACGGCTGTGTATACCCGCTCAATTCAGAGAATTAAATTCAAATGTAATGATATGAGCTATCTCTGGCCCTCATGAATTGTGTAGGCTTCTGGAACTCAAAGGGTGGTGGGGTCTGGTGAATCCCATCTGGTGAATCATGCTAGTACTGGTGAATTGGTTTCAAAGTGCAAGTAACATATGCAAGTACGGGCAGGCAACTACCGGTGATTACATGTAGCACGCACTGATCTCATGTGGATATTGGATTCTTGAATTTTATGTCGCAGAGCACATGCGCAGCGGAAAGCCTACGGACTGACGGAGTCCCATCCGTGTGTGGTGGACGATCATCTGTTGCCAGGGTTTTCCAGGGAGGGGTCGTGGGGTCCCAGGCAACAACGGGCAACAATCAGGCATTAATAAGGCAGCAATTTCGGTGTTGATGATTTTATGGAAAGAGCGAACCTTCACCGCACGCGGCTTCCAACTTCAAGTCACCGCTATCATTTGACTCATTCCTCCATTCGCAAGAACTGAAGATACCAGATCATCACCGCATGTGAACAGGACGTTTCGTCTATAAAAACATCTCCGACTCCCCCGTCTCTTTGTTCAATTCTCCCCCTCCATCGCCGACGGTGCACAATTGACTTCCAGAAAACACCCCTCGTTTCTGTAAACAAATCCCCACCTCACAGAACTTTAAACCTGCGAACCCATCCTCGAGAACTTTCCACGCCGAAGCTTCACCACCCGCATCCACCGAGCTATCGAAACAAAACACTTCGAACTCATCGATCATCGAGATCATTTCCAACCGTCTGGTTCATCCAGCTCTCGTCGATTCTCACATATCGCCGACTCCTTCCCACTCCGTCACCATGACCAACGCTGCCGTAGACCTGGGCATCGACGTCTCGCGCCGCAACCGTCGGCCCCGCCCCCTCTCTGAGCCCGAACGCTCCAAGCTGGAGGAGTTCATCGACAGCATACACTATTCCGCCCGGTGAGTTCCGCCGTCCCGCCTCGAGTGACTTCCACTGACCGACGGCGTTTCCGTCCCGCGCAGCTACTCCGACGACGAGAACGAATACCGCCACGTCCAGCTCCCCAAGCAGATGCTGAAGGCCATCCCGAAAGACTACTTCGACCAGCGCGGCACGCTCAAGCTGTTGTGGGAGGAGGAATGGCGCGCCCTGGGCATCACGCAGAGTTTGGGCTGGGAGCATTACGAGGTGCATGAGCCGGAGCCGCATATCCTACTATTCAAGTGAGACCTCCCCCAGCATGGACCATATAATCATGATTTGTGCGGTACTGATAATTTCCGGTGATCAGGCGCCCATTAAACTACGTTCCGTCGCAGCATTAACGACATCTCGCGAAAATCGATGGCGACACAGCTCATCGATACCACGGGTCGAAAACCGCTTTTGCGAGGATGGGATCGATCTTATGAATTTCACGAGGCATGGAAAACGGATGGATCTCCGAAACTGATTTTTGCGCGCCCCCTACTCTCTCCTCTCTGCTCCGTTGCACATCGATGCGTTTCCGCACCTTCGTCTGTGGATTTTTTTTCGCAACCAAAGCTGGTTTCAGAATGATGGCACGAAAGAGTGCAGGTGTGTCCTCACGGCCGGGTTGGGGTGAGGAGTCGCTCACCCGGACTGACTGACATCGGACCCTTTGAAAAGCCACCTCAGTTCGCGATATCATATTCAGTCGGCTCGGAATATGGCGGTCCGCCATGTTTTGTTCACTTCCGCCGTTTTGGGGGTTTTCCGGATCGTTGCTGCATTTGGATCCTCGGTGCGTGACGCAGCGTCCGTCGCAACTTAATCTGGACCCGCTCAGGGGAAATGGGACGCCGACTCGGGTCACAAAAGGCGGAGGACAAGGGATGGTTGTAGATATATATTATCAAAGCCCCATTAGAACAATTCGATGGTTCAGTCAAAGTTCGCTCGCTAGAAGGGTGTCTCGACGGTCGATACACGACCAATTGCGCCGCTCATCCAAACAATGTCCCACCCATCTCCGTCCGCGCACCGAGCTTGATCCGATGCACTTCATTCCCGATTTTGATTTTCACATCCTCGATCTTCACCCTCGTCTTCCGCAGCGCTGCAAACGCCTCCTTCCCCGCCTCGGAGGCAAAGTCCACCTCCCAACTCTCCGGCTGCTCCAGCTGCCACGCCAGTGAAATGTGAAAAGACGAATCCCCCGACTCCTTCCATCCCCGTTCCTTGCCCACAGCACCATCAGCGGACATCTCCGGCTGCTTCTTCCCACCCACGTAAAGTTCTGGCAGCCCCCATTCCTTTGCGACCTCGTTACACGTGTCTAGCAGCGTCTTCAAACCCCCGTGGTTTTCCACCCTCAGCTTCGAACGTTTAACAGACCCCTTCTCTTCCCCGTCCTTGGCCTCCCCGTTCCCATTTGCGCCTTCAGTAGCCACCCCCGCCGCAAGGAACCACCGCGAGCCCTCTCGGTTGCCCACCCATCTCAGGTCTACCACGTGGATCCTGAATGCGCGAAGCTGCGCGCGCTGGAGTCGCGCGGTCAGGGCGGCGAGGAAGGGGGCGCGCTGCGGGGTGCGGAGGGTCAAGGGGGCGGAAAGGGAGATGTGGAGAGGCTCCGGGGCGCCTAAGGGGGTCACATGGAAGGCGTGGAGGGTGGACGTTCGGCCGTCCTTTGGATTGGGTTGGGGAGATATAGACGACACGAGGGTGGAGATGGTGGTCGAGATGTCAGGGGCAGGGTGCCCTAGACGCTGTCAATCTCGTGAGGGTAAACTGGAGAAGTAGTAGAGCACGCACATTCTAGGTATACATGAGTGTTCCAATTCCCTTCAACATGCGGCGTCTGGCGCTGACGTCCTCCATGAAGGGAGGGGTCGGAGGTGGGAAAGGTGCGGACCGGTGCGCTGTACAGGTCGTGGAACGCAGCCGGGAGGGCTGGAAGTGTGCCGTTTGGCTGGTCCCTGCCGTTGAGTGTCCCATCGTCGTTATGATACGAACGTTTTCGCTTCAACTCGTTCGACGTTGGCAAGGACCGACGCTGCTCAGGGATGTTCTGGGTTGCAGGCGGTTGATCATCATCTTCTGAGTCCGGATAGGCGACGAGACTCATGGCTGCTAGCTAATAGCTATGAGAGCTGCAGGAGTAGAGTCTAGAAGGTCTATTTTGGATTACTGGCTACTGCAGGGTCCAATGCCATAATCGATGGTCATTGTTAATAAATAGCAAAGATAACAGGGTAGAGTCATCCCGCTACGGGATACCCTGCCGATTGCCGATATGGAGACGGATGACGACGATGATCCGATCGGCTTCGGTTGAGTTGACAGTTGAGACGTCAGACGAGAGCTGGACAGGCTGCGCAAGCCAATGATGTCATCGGCCGTGGTGCTTGGCAGGTACGATGCAGCAGCAGCAGCACCGCCAGCACAAGGACGTATGCGACTCCACTGAATTGGCTCAACCTGTCATGGCCGCTCCTGCCAGTTCAGTTGCGGTTCGGATTTCCAGTGAGCGATTGATAGCTCCTTCCCATTTACTCTTACACTGTGCTCTATCATTTCTTCCTTCCCGCCTATTGTTCTTACCGTTCTTGGAAAGTCACGTATTACTGTACTAGAGGTACCTACTTTACTATACTTACTGTACTATACTGTAGGATATCGTTCCTTTTATCGTGTCATCCTGGGACCTTGTATACCATTCGTGGGTTAAGTCCGGTGAATAGAATCTTGATATCAGTGTTCAAAGATGGGAGGCAGCAACGATTGGGTATGTATTATTCGCTCCGATACACCAATCATTTCTGTCCCGATTCACATGATGGAACCATTTCGCCCGTTCCATTGCAAGCTCTGGTTGCTGACTATCCCACCACAGGCCCAAAACTACCTTGTCGACCCCCTCACAGCCCCCGAACCCAGCGCCGAGACGGGCCCGGGTACTCGCTTTCGTTCGACATTCCAGGCACCATCCGAGAGCAGCACCGCCTCTCTTCTTCCCCCATCCGCCGTGGCGGCGCTGGAACAGGAGTTCACGGGACCGGACAGCACCAGGCGACATCTGCCGTCGACCAATCCATCCCTCCGTTCGCAACCCGGCGGAGGCCCCATTAAGAATAGCATCAAGCCGACGACCGTGAACATGCAAGGCGGAGCGAATGGGTATCTCACCCCGCCGACTTCTGCGAGTCCCCGCGTTGCGACGTTCGAAGACCCGCGTACCACACGAACTTCGCCGCGTCCGAACTTGCCGAAAAACCGGAGCAGCTCGCACAGTGGCATCGCCCGACCGCTGCCGCCCTACCAGCATTCCTCCCCTCCTGGTCACCGTACACACGGTCGGGGAGATTCGTTGGGCGGCTGCTTCCCGGGGGATCAATCCTACACGCCGCTGCAGACCATCCGATCCGACAGCAAGCGGGCGAACCGCTCCCCGCATCTGAAGAAGCGCCACCAGCCCCGTCCGGACACCATTGACAAACTGGACATCACATCGGGCATTCCGTACCACCACGAGGGGCCGTTCGATGCGACGCTCGCGGCGAGAAACGCCAACTTCGAGAGTAGCCCGTTGGAGGCGGTCAGGGATAGCAACGAGGAGGCGTTGCGGGCCGCCCCACGCGAACGGGTCATCGATTCGGTGCGCGGTCACCGGCCGTTGGTGGGGGTCGCATCGGTGCCCCCGGGCGAGATGGACCGGTTCGGCAGACAGATGGAGTACCAAGAGGGGGAAAATATGATGACTGAAGGTGACAATGCGTACAAACGCTGGCCGGGAATGGTAAGGTCATATTCGCTTTCCCTGAAGATTGTGATACTGATGGTCGCAGAAATACCACCCAGACGATCACAAGGGTAAAGGCGAGCCCAGTTTCTCCGAGGATCGTGCCGCCGAAGAGAAGCGAGTTGCGAGCGCCGAACCAGGTTTCGATGAACGAGGCATCCCAATGCTGACTCGTAACAAGACTACCGGTATTGACGGGGAACCAGGCCAAGGCAAGGACACAGACGATGTTGGTCTACAAAGGAGCACAAGCCGTCGCGCCATCGGCGATGGACTGAAGAGAAGACTTGGGAGTCTGAGGAAGAAGAAAGACTGAACGGTTCGAATTCTTAACGAGAAAATATGAAAGAACCCTTGAAATTGGTGCACACAAGTTGGAGTGAGGTAATTAGTAATTGGTACAGATCGGATAACACGCCGAACTGAATGATTCGGCAATTGGAAATGGAAAAATGGGAACTGCCCTGCTACCTAGCTGGCTGCTCAGGTTAACATCGATACACCATCCATAGAGTAATAGCATAAAGAAAAGCTGGCGATTTTTCCGTGTAAAACTCTATCAGTACCGCTGTGCCCTCTCAATGCCGTACTCCAATCCCCTCCGCCGATGCGCCTCCCAATGCAATGTTGTACACTCTATCACGCTTCTAAATATCTCCCCAACATCACACTCCTCTCACACCTGGAACCCGAATCCCGCCATGCAAATCCGATAGCGGCTCACCAGGTCTTTGCACTCCCGATTCCCCGGATCAGACGATTGGGAGAAAAGCATGCATTCGTCGCGGGCGGATTTCTCGTCGGTACAGACGCAGCATGGCTAGATCGAGGTCGTTAGAAGTGCGGTCGCTTGTCGCCGATGGTGTCGATGGCGTTGATCGAAGGACCAGCCTGGGAGGATCGTACCTTAACTTTTTTCTCCGTGGATTGGGAGGATGTCGGGGCCGGAGCCGGGCAGGCGTTGGTGGCGGATGCAGCTACGAGGAGTTAGAACAGAATCTGCAACGTCGGTGGGATGCGGAAACGTACTGGCCGACATCTTTTTGGCGATTGGGTTTGGTAGGTTCGTCGAATGATCTCTGAACACGTCGCGGTGAGGAAATTGCGAATTGGGGATGATGAGGTGCTTTGAAATCCAGTGACGGGATATTCTGAGTTCTGGCCAACAATCGGGAGTTGACAGGGTTCAATTGGGAAGAAGAGTGGAGCGGAGCGGCGGAGCGGCGGAGCGGAACGGCGGAGAATCACTACTATGTTCGCTGTTGCTGGAATGCTAAGGTCTTGCATGTGCCGGTCTTGGCGGGGACTACGTGGCGGGGACTACGTGGAAACGGCTCTAGACCCTGGACGACTACGGCAGCCAATTGCCATGGCATCGCCGCCAAAGCACACAAAAACATTCGAAATGCGCCACCCCGCCTATCTTTACATACAACCACTGCTGCCTTGAACCTTCCGCTTTCTCCTGATCGCCGAGTCTCAACCTTCTTATATTTCTATCCGTTGAACCCTCCGCTCCAAAGTTCAAGATGGCCTCGTCAAAAGTGTTTTCGCTGGAGGGCAAGGGGCTGAAGTTGGACACTGCCGAAGACATTGCTCCTCATATCGAAGCCTTGAAGAAGAATGACGATGTGGAAGAGATCCGGCTTCTGGGTAATACGCTGGGTGTAGGCGCTTGTGAGGCCCTCGCCGAAGTCCTGAAAACGAAAAGGAAGCTCCATGTAGGCCCCCAAACTCTACATCCGATAAACCATTACTCAATATGTTTACAGACTGCCAACCTGGCCGACATCTTTACATCCCGCCTCCTCTCTGAGATCCCTCCGGCACTCTCATTTCTCCTTGACGCCATCCTCACCCTCCCGAATCTGCACACCATCAACCTCTCCGACAACGCCTTCGGACTCAACACCTCCGCCCCCCTGATCACCTTCCTATCCGCCCACGCCCCTCTCGAGCACCTCTACCTCAACAACAATGGCCTCGGCCCCGCTGCCGGCGCCATGATCGGTGACTCCCTCGCCATCCTCGCCGAGAAAAAAATCGCGACCGGCGCGCCCACCCTCAAAACGATCGTCTGCGGGCGCAACCGGCTGGAGACGGGCAGCATGGAGGCGTGGGCGAAGATGCTGGAAAGCCACGCCAAGCATGCAGAGGGGAAGGGCGATGGGAAGGGTATGCAGACGGTACGGATGGTGCAGAACGGGATCCGGAAGGAGGGGATCGATGTCTTGCTGCGGAAGGGCTTGAAGCACTGCCGAGATCTCAAGGTCTTAGACATGCAGGATAACACCTTCACGGAATTGGGGTCCAGGGCATTGGCGAACGCGGTGGATGGTTGGGCGGCGCTGACGGAGCTTGGATTGAGCGATTGCTACCTGACGTCAAAAGGGGGGAAGCCGTTCCTTGCGAAGTTGGCCGCGGGGGGCCTTCCGAATCTCGAGGTTTTGAAGATGCAGTACGGGGAGATGGACGCGAGGACCCTCGCGCCGCTGGCGGATATCGCCGAGAACAAGCTGGGCAAGTTGAGGAGGGTCGAGCTGAACGGCAACCGGTTCGGCGAGGACGACGACTTCGTAGAGAAGCTAAGAGGGGTGTTGGAGGATCGTAAGGAGGCTGCTGGGGGGGAGTGGGGCGAGGATGATTGGGGGTTGGACGAACTGGATGAGCTGGAAGAGGAGAGCGAGGAGGAAGAAGAGGAGGAGGAAGAGGAGGAAGAGGAAGCCGTCAGGGAAACGGAGGTGAAGAGGGCCGAGGAAGCGGAGGAGCAGATGGTCGCGCAGGAGAAAGACAAGGCTGTGGACGAGCTTGCGGAGAAGCTGGGCAAGACCGGTTTATCATAGAATATGGTGTCCGTCGACTTGGGTTGGAGCAGATCCAGCGTGGAGATGATACCCTGGAAGAAGCATACTAGAATAGCGAGTAATTTTATCTGCCTTTGCTATAATATTAGAACAATGAAGAACCTGTGTCTAACGCTATGCTAAATTTCCTAGACTGGCTATAGGTAAATATCGGAAAGATTCCAGTGTCCTATTTCTGCTCATTTGAATGTACGTAGTGATGGTAGGCTAGGATGTGTTGCCACTTCAAATATACCGCAAATCGTTGCCTTCAAAGTAAATCCAACTTCCTTGAACATCCAGCTTCAATAGTCAACGCCGAACCAAAAAGTTGCATTAAAGGCGCAACTGGTTCTTTGGATTTCAGCTGTACGCCAAACTTGTCATCAAGAGCAATACCCGGAATTCTGTTGCTAGGGAATGAGTATGTATTGCTGAACGAAGCCTTGGTGACTGGTGTACAATTTGGAATCGCGGCACATTACTTTGAGTCTTCATTATTTGGTCTTATGCACACACGTTCAACTTACTGAAATTTGGATTTCATCTCTAGTCAAATCTTTTTTGCCCGTAACTCGTCGCCCACCTGCCGGCCATGCCTTTAGGCTGGGAGAGAATCAATGAAAAGACCCAGCGCCCAAATGCACTTATCAACTTCATCCGGCCTCTCCCCGGGGCCTCAGAAAAGCTGTCCCAAGACTTCCTGGAACGCGTGGCGGCCATCGTCTACCCCATCATGAAGCGCAACCACATCGTCGTCAACGCCCTGGAAGAGTTCCCCTGGAACCGCGAATTCGTCGGCCGCAACTTCAATGCCGGGGAAGCCGTTCAGCTGGTACTCCGGGCAAAGAACGGGGCGTGGATGCCGTTCCGGCACGTGCAGATGGTGATGATCCATGAGTTGGCGCACTGCAAGGAGATGAATCACGGGAAAAATTTCTGGAAGGTGCGTGATGGGTACGCGGATGAGCTTCGGGCATTGTGGACGCGGAATTACACGGGAGAGGGATTCTGGGGTCGAGGGCAGACGTTGCTGAGCGGACAGTACACTACGGAGGTCATGCCGGATACGTCGATGGCCCCCGAGCATATCTGTGGCGGCACGTACCGCAGCGCGAGGAGAAAGAGAAAGAGAGGGCAAGGCGGGACGTCCGAGAAGCCGAAGCTGAGCTACGCAGAGCGACAGCAGCGGAGAATCTTGAAGAAGTTTGGGAGCGGGGGGGTTGCGTTGGGGGACGACGAAACGAAGCGAGTGGAGCTCGAGGGAGGGAAGAAGGTACAGGGCAAGCCTCGGGTGGCTGGGAGTGCGAGAGGAAGGGAGCTGAGAGCCGCAGCGGCGTTGGCTAGGTTTGACAACGTAAAGAAGGAGAAAGATCGGAGTGAGGCGCCGTCCGATGGCGAGTCGGATACAGAGTCGGAATACGAAGAGGAAACTGAAAGCGACCTGATCGCTGTTGATGAACATGGCAAGCGACTCACTGATTCGAAAGGTCGGGGCTTTGTGAAGATCTGCGAGACCGAGGATAACAACGATGTTGACTCCAAGCGAGAAATGGACGAGCTTCAGCGGATCGATCGATACTTCACGAAACGTCCGCAGAGGCCGGGAAGTTCATTCATAGATAACGCTGACGACGGTAGTGAGACGGAGGATGAAGAGCTACCCATTGAGGTAAAGAGGGGGGAGTCAAATTCAATACCACGGAACAGTGGGATAACATCCGGCGAAGCCGGGCAGCGGCCTGCCGAAGAGACCGAACAGATCTCCTGCAACGTCTGCTCGTACCTCAATCCTTCGACCGCCCTGATATGCGAGATCTGCTCGAACGTGTTGAAGCCTTCCAAACTCCTCAGCACTTGGAGATGCCAGAGCTCGTCGTGCAAAGAGAACAATTATATCAATCCTGGAGACGCTGGGGTTTGTGGGGCATGTGGAGCGAGCAAGAACCGGGCTGCGTAGAATGAAGATGTGGAAAAGAGCATGATACCCTCCGTCGCTACGGATCTTGTTCCTCGAAACTCCATATCACGATATGTACATGAAGAGCAGGGATAACGACCAACTATGGACTCAAGACGAGCCACCCAGTTTCTGATACTGTTGAGCCACGAATTTGGCGCTGTCCGAGATATACGACCCCGAGTTATATCGCAAATGAGCCAGCGTCGAAGACCCTCCCGGCGTGCACGTCTAGGCCTCGTCAGTCGCGTTCGTTCCTTCATCCACTCAGCACCTACCAGATCCCCCTGAACACAGTTAAACTTATATTTCCCCTCCATCTGCTCGGGCCACTTCGGAATCGGCCCCACCGGACTATCATAAATTGGATTCGCCGCCGTTGCCTGCTGCCCCCCATCTCCAAACGTCACCGCCGCCACCACGCGCTCGAAGATCTCCGGCGTGAAATCCACCGCCGCACGATGCAGCACTACGGCGCCCTGCGAGTACCCCGAGAGCGCGAACTTCTGGTCCGGGCACGCGGTGACCTGCGTCTGAAGGTGCTGGAGCAGGGTTTGGACGCCCAGCTCCGGGCTGCGGTCGCTGAAGTCGGCGGGGTAGGGGACGGAGTAGCCAGTTGCGCTAGGGACGAGTTGGAGGACTTGGCGGACGAGCGTGTTGCCGACTATGATGCCGTATTGGCCGCTCTCTCCGGTGGCTTTGGCTGTGGATGGCTGGGTTAGCGTCGGTGGCGCGGAGGGAGAGGAGAGGGTACCGTAGATCATCTCCAGTGGGGAGCATGGTGCTGCTTGTCCAACGACAGTCGCAGCGGCCGATAACGTGAGCACAAGGAACTTCAAAGACATGGTTTTAACTTAACCTTCTCGGTGATTCTCTGTCGAACACAAGAATGGGACGACATCGAGAGAGACGTTTATCCTAAATATTGTTCGGGGGACATATTTTCAATCATGCTGCAATTAGACAGTTGCGGACCAGATATTGGCCATGATGAAGCCACTGATTCGGTTTTAATATATTTTCCGAGAACTCGTTCATGGCGAATTGAGCGAACTATAGGGTAAATCCACGTTTGGGGTTTATATTCCATGTGGAGACCTTCTCCACACTCTACATGCGCGATAAGACATGGGCTTGCCTACAACATTGCATTAGACTACTGTTGATTGACCATAAGCCTTGGGTATCACTTGTTAGTAATCGATTAATCGCATGTGCTCATTTGACCGGAAGCACAGCGAGCGCTTTTAGGTTTAGGACATCAGCCGGGAAATGCTTGAAAAGGTGAATGGGCAGTGAAGGAGATAGGATTGGTCAGTCAAATCTGGATTGCTAATTTTCGTCGAGCATAATGCCCTGAACATCATACCATAAAGGTTTTATAGCGGTCGTGTTGATGATGTAGGAATAGACGCCTGTCGCTAGGGTGCGTCGGCTGCTGCATAATTGGAATAGTGATATCTCAAAGAATCCGCTGGCTCGAAACCATAGCTGGACCAGACCCGTCATTCCGTCGTTTCAAGAACTTGTTCATATCATGGCGTAGCCGTATGCTGGACTGTAGATGCATCGAAAGACCAACCGACCCCACATCCGCCGGCGGTATCCGTCAGTTCTCCCCGAACATGCTCGCCACGCCCGCGAGGTTCGCCTCTCCACCTCGGACAATTCCCTGATTCTCTACCCCGCTCATATACATCTCCGCCAGCTTGCTCCGCGGCTTCTTCTGTGACTCGAACGCCGGCCGCTCCACCTTGCCCATCTCGTGGATGCTGACGCCGCGGACGCCCTCGAGCAACGTCAACACGCAGGCCCGCGCTTTCCGATCCATGCCCTGCCCGGACGCCGCGCGGATATTGGCCACCGCGTCGTCCACCCGGCTCCGCGCGTGCGGATCCGACAAGCCCGGCAAGGACAGGAGGACTTGTCGAGAGATCTGCTGCTCCGGCTGGCCGTCCGAGTCGATCTGGATGATCTGCGCGATTAGCATGGCGAGGTCCTTCTGCACGTCGACGAAGTAGGGCTCGTTGAAGGAAGTGATGGCCGCCTTGAGGACTTCATCGGCGAGGAAGACATGGACGGGGTCGGAGGCGGGGGTGCGGAAGCGGGGCGCGACGTTGCGGAGGGCGCGGATGGCGAGGTTGCAGGAGCGGGTGTCGCGGACGCGGAGGGTGTGGGTGATGAAGAGGAGAAGGGGTTCGAGAATTTGGGGGGAGCTGAGAACGAAGGTGGCGAGGTTGGTGGATTCAGCGGACTCTCCTTGCCCGGATTCGCGCTGCTTGGGGGAAAAGTGGTCTTCGCAAGAAGGGTTTAGTGTGCGTGTTCTGCGGATGGGACGTTTCGAGGAGTCCTTACCGTTGCGTTGAGGGTCAAGTAAACTGGCCGCGAGGGAGATGGCATTGAAGGTTAGCTGACGCAGAATGCTCTCATCCTTCATCTCGTCGGCTAGGTTATCGTCCGCGCGTTGCTCGCTGACCCTCTTGGTGACCTGCTCCCATTCCGAACCGATTTTCCTGTCCAAGACTGCGAAGAGCGAAGAGACGACTTTGGGTAGGAAATGGGGCCGGAGATGGACAGGGCAATACTCTATAAGCTGCATCGACATATTTAGCAGGACGGAAACGTGATGGCTTGACAATGCGTGTGCGTTGCTGAAGAGCGCATCGCTTAAAGGACCTGGCAGCTCCGGAATCCCATAGAACAAGTCCTTGAGTCGGATGAAGCCGTATATTATCCAGTAGCATGACTCCCGAATCTGTCTCACGGTGCCGCGTATCGTCGAAGCGAAACCTTCGTACGTGGTCTTCGAGCTGCTGACCTTGGCGAAAAACGTTTCCCTACTTTCGGTCGAGATCCCGGATTGCCAAAACCGGTCGGTCAGGACTCGTTTTATGACGGCCTGCATCTCTTCCGGAAGTTGAGACCAGTTCGTGAGATCGTTGAATGCTTGCGATTGGCCGACAAGCTTAAGAAGGTTAGGGAGAATCACGGGAATGGCCCGGGACCAGATGAGACATGTCATCTCATGTTCTGGCGAGCCGTCCTCGATCTTCTCGGTGGAGGCTGTTAAGAAGGATTTAGTGGATCGCAAAGGAAGCCCTTGAAACCGGCTGTTGATATTTTGCTGAATAGCCTTGCCTTCCTCGTCGAGCTCTTTAGCCGACCAGTCCTCCACCTGCCGAAATCCCCGGCTTTGAAAGTAGTCCGGAAGACTCCCGAAGGCCAGCATCTCACAGAAGGAGCCAAAGGACGACAAACCTTCAGTCAGCGTTGGATTGGTCCAGGCTGCTTTGACTGGCTCTATGATGCTTTCGAGCTTCTGTTGCTTAGTGTTTTCGTCCAGAGTCTTCGCTCGATGTATGAGCATGAAGAGGAGCGTCCTGAACGCTTGCATCCGCCTGTCGCTTAGCTGTTGATTCGCCATGATATGGTTTGCTTTCCTCTCCAAGTCATCATATAGGGTGAAGAAGTGGTCGGAGAATACGAAAGCTAAGCGTTGCATCTCGGTCGCACTACTGCTTTCCAGGCTCTGCATTGCTTCGGAGTACTGGTGAGGCGCACTGATATCGCGCGTCTCGAGATTGAACAGATGATCCAAAACTGCGACCGCAAGCCCAGGTCTGGTAGGAAGCGCTTTGGTCGAAATTGTGACACAGAGCGTGTTCAATCTCTTTGTGATCTCGGGATCTTGGAACTTGAGTGTCAACAAGGTACGACACCATTCTTCATAGAGATCCTGCATCCCATTGCGATCATTCTCATTTTCCACGGGATCGGCCCCCTTGCCGTTCCGCCACTTGATGAACCCTTTCATAGCAGCATCAACAACCGATATCTGAGCTTCAATCCGAAGATTGTCGGGGGAATTCTTTGAGAAGGTGTTAGGGTCGAATTTGGCCTGCTCGGCTTGGATCGATGTGAAGAGACTTGCGGCCTGTGACAGGATGTGGCGAGAGGCATCCAGGGGCGTCGACCGGACTATTTGCTCGATGACATCTGTGCAGTAACGTCGGTAATTTCCCAGGAAAGCATGCTGCTCCGGAAGCGTATCCATGTCTTCCTTGAGGAACAGGACCGTCAGATTGTCCGTGTTTTCCGGCAAGAACTCGTATCGAACGAGCCGTTCGCTACAGATCTCCAGGATGTTCCCGATCATTCCTCGGACCTCATTCGAGTCTCGGAACGACGGCGATTTCAAGATCTTGGACCAAAGGTGGAGGACAGGGATGGAGACCATCAGACTGGGATTCTGTAGCACGTCGAAAATGAGGCTCAGAAACTCTGCGATGGCGGCGTTCGGACCGAGACGACTGAATGATCGTTCGAGACAGGTTCCCAGATATGAAAGGAGTTCGGTGATTTTCTTGCACAAGGCGTACTTCTGCTCGTCCAGATCGCTCATCTGCTCCGTCGTCCACACATAGACTTTTCTGAGCAGGTCGGCTCGGGGCCCAGTGAGCATCGGGCCGATGATTTCCTCGGCGAACTCGTCCGACTCGATATGGCTCCGCGCGAAGATGGCTTGGAGCGCCTCGACCGTGGAGATTTGGAGCTCAATCACGCCGGAGGACAAGGAGGTGCAGAGGTAGCCCACGCAGCCGGTCATCGCGATGGCTCGGGGAATGACCCAACTCAACGTCGAGCGCATCGTGTTCACCGCCTTCACAGCGCAGGCCAGGATTTGCTCGTCCTTGATCCGATCTTGCTCGAAGAACGTGGGGAGGAGGTCACATATCCTCTTCAACCACCCGTCCTCGCCGAATCGCAGTTGGTTCCCAACAGCTCTGGTCGGGTATTGCCTCGCCAGCGCCTCTGCCGGGGTTATGATCTCCACGCACGCATGACTGAGCTCGCCTCCTCGCATCTCCACCGCTGTGTCGTCTTTCGAAAAGACATCCTCGCACAGCGTCTCCAAGATGCTCAGCACCACGCCCTGATGAATGACGCTCTTCCCCCATAGCCTGACAAGCAACTCGTCCATATCCATCCACGTATCTCCCCACGCGCGTTTCGCCACCTCCACCCACAACTGCGCCGCCTTGTTTCGAAAGAACGACGGGTCCTCCGCCGACACGCCCTCGGCCAACTGCACCGCACACTGCTGCAGTGCTCGCGTCCCGTTCTCATCCTCGTAGTGCCACCGATACTTGATGGAGTGCTCGAGCATCGTCAGGCCGAAGTACCGGAGCGCCGGCGGCTGGCTGCGGTCTTGCGCGAGGGCGAAGCCGTGGGCTGGGGCGTCAGGGTCGCGTTTGGCGGTCTCGAGCCATTCGGACGCACTGCGGCGTGTTTCGTTGGTGGATCGCGGGTCGTAGATGGCGGAGAGGGCTTGGAGGATCAGCGAGAACGTGTTGGAAGGGTCGCCCGGTGCGGCGGTTCCGGAATTGCCATTGCTGGTGGACGTTGGAGGGGCGGCGGGAGGGAACGCGGACATGGCGTATGGTTGGATGTGTTGCAGCGTGAGCGCTGGAGGCTCAGCTGGGCAAATGGATGAAACAGCGGCCGAGTCGTTGGGATGTACCTCGCTGCTGGGTTTGACAAAGTCAGGAGAGGCTACTCGTTAATGACCTGGAAGTTCTAGCTGTCTGTCTCTCTGCCTGTTTTGTGGAACAGACTGGCGCGAAGGTGGGATGGGCAGCGATGCTTCCTGTAAAACGATGACAATTACCACATCGCGTTCGAGTAGAGAGGACGAGGAAGCCCTTCAACGTGATTTAATGCCGCGACAATGGTTCACTGGATCAGCCGGAGGGGTTTGAAGGAAGTTAGGTCTATCAATCACTAGGTGAATCTGGTATCGCCGTATTGGCCACTCGTGCTTGGTAGTGGAACTGTTACATAAAAGCTTCACAGCGGAGGGTCGGTGGTGATGGCACGCGACTCCAACGCGGTATCACAGGATCGGAAGAAAACCGCCATTGCCTTGGGCCTACACAAATGGGATGTCTTTGAATATACTATGAGATGATACCCATTATTATGGGATTATGCATGACTCCGTGTTTTGTCCCTCACCGCCGGCCACGGACGAATTTGATCAATGGATGCCTTCTCCTAATCTTCCTCTCTGAGCGCAATATGTATGAGTCATGTTTAAGCCCATATCAGCCATAATCCCAGTCACTGCCCAACTCCACTATCTCCACATGAATAATGAGTAATGCTTCAAAAGTGCGAATTGCTCCTGAACGCCATGGTGCACTCAATACTCTCAGTTGACATGAATACCCATCTGTCAACTGTCACATCACCACGCAATTCTTTCCTTGATCGCTACACTGCCCCAAATACCCTTCTTCCTCATCGTCCGCCGCGAGGTATGTGCCCGCTTTGCGTTTGATCCCCTTGATCGTCACCGTCTGCTCTCCCTCCGCATGCCACCACTTCAACCGCTGAACCACCACACCGTTCTCGTCATCCAGACTGACCGTCCATTTTCCACCCGATGCCTCGATCTGTGTGACGCTGGATGGGAAATGGAACTCTGGAAGGAACAGCTCGGTGGGGAGATCATCGCTTGTCGCGGACGGTGCATCGAGCGTGAGCGAGAAGGTGCAGGATTTCAGATCAAAGCCGTAGGAAACAATCTGGCTGTGAGTCACAATAGGGTAGGGGCGTACAAAGGCCTCGGCGGCACGGTAACCGACATTGTCGAGCGGCTTTTGCGACATCTGTGACTGCCCAGGATCCGTATTGGCCGATAACGTCTGCTTGAGGTTCCTAGGTGTGACGCCAGAGCTTTCGGATGATGCAAGGCTCTCGGAATATGACAACGAGTTGCGGTTGAGGGAAACCTGGGAAAGGTTGCTCATAGCCCTTTCTGGCAAGATTTTGTCCTCGGTTGACAAGATCGAGAGATCTTCCCCATTCCACTGGTCGCCCCATTTATGGTCGTTCTGCGAGACTTTGTTAGTTTGAAGTCTTGACCGGACAGAGCGTGGCTAATCCTCACCTGCACCGCGTATACCCAATATGCAAATCCAGCAGCGCCGCAACCCTCAACAGCAAACATATTCGCATCGAGAGCGGAGATCTGACTGGAGAAGTCACCGGTCTTATACGCGTGCTTATCGTCCATATCATATGGGATTCCAATCTCGGTGAACACACACGGACGCTCGCCCATGTTGTCCATGCCTTCTTGGCGAATGGCAGACAATTGGTCCCGGAAGCAGTTTCGTATCGCGGTCTCCCCAATCTTAATACCCAGCGCTGGGTGCAGGTACTTGCCTCTCAATATGCCGAATACATCCACGTTCCAAACTCGATTCCTACTGAAGGTCAGTCACAAGTTAGGGATGCAAAGGGGTCCCTTACCATTTCTTGGTCATCAGAGTAATGCCGTCGTAGAAATGCGGGGCAAACACCATGTTAGGATCGTCGTCTGAAGTCCCCTTGATGGAGGGAGGAATCTCCAGCACAGGAGGCTGGCAAAACATGATTGTTTCAGGGAAAAGTTTCCGGACCATATCGCGGTACCTTCGGTAGTGGGCCATGAAGTAGCGGTTGGTGAAGTATTCGTAATCGATCGTTTCCCCGGTCTCCGGATCTTTCGCAAAGTAATCTTTGTTCAGGAGTGCATCCGTCGACGGGTCCCAGACGCCGCACTGGGCCCAGATACACTCCCCCATCTTCCAACCTGGGTCTCGCTTCCACCCATACTGGGTATCATCGTAATCGTCGGATAGCCACGCGATCTCGCCCTTGGGATCCACCAGGGTTGACCCGGATTTGTACGGGCCTAATCCACCCATATCCCAGATATCGATTTCGCATGCACGGCCCGATCCAAGAAGCATCGCTTGCCAAGCGGTTGGCGACGTCCCCTTCTGTAGCTTTTGCTCGGTTGGGATGACAGTGAGGTCTTGCCAGCCGATGATACCACGATTCGGTTCGTTCCAGCTTTCCCAACCGATAACGTGGTCCAAGCCACCTGCTTCCTTCATTCGCTTGGCGAGTTGCTGACAGGCATTCACGAAGTGGTCTTGCAGATAGTCCTGGATATTCTTGCCATCGATGATGGCGAGAGGGGTGAAGGTCTTACCGGCGAAGAACATCGTGAACATGGTCTGGCATGCAAGCCGGTGATAGTTGGTGGACCAGACCATCTTCGGAAAGTTCTCGGGGTCGGGATGGGTATTGTGAACGATTGCGGCTTCGGTGGCCGCGAACTTTTGCGGATCCAGGCCGCACGCATATATTGTCCACATTGGCGATCCTGATCCGCCCGAAAACCGTGACCACTACATAAAGATGTCAGACGGAACTAGATCCATTGCAACGCAAAACATACCACATCCTGGTGCGGATCCATGAAGACGTAGAACCCATATTCCTTCGCCAGCCTCAGAACTTCGATGGTGTACGCAATGTACTCTTCGTCATATCTCCCCGGGCCTGCATGCTCCAGCGCCTCCCAGGTAAAAAGGTACCGGATCGTATTGTACCCGAACCGCTTTAGTCTTGCGAAATGGGTATGGGCGTCCGAGAGAGAGAACGGCCGTCCAACAAAAGAGACATTGTCGCCGTCGAAAAAATGCTCCAACTGATGCGACGGGACGTACGGCGTGGTTGGGAGCTTGCAGTCACCGGAGACATTGATTCCATGAAGGATTACTTCGCGACCGTTGGAGTCACAGAAACGAGTGCCATCGATCTGAAGTTTGAATGAAGCCATACCGACAACGACTTCCAAGCGTAATCCAAGCAGGCAATGCGACTTTTTGACGGACTGGATCAGACTATGATAGGTTCATATACGTCGATGATCTAAATCAAGACTAAAGGAAATCACATTGGATCCGGAGGCGGTAGATACTTATTAAATGAGTAAAACGACCATCGCAGCAAAGACCACTGCAGCTGATGCGGAAGGTGGGCTTAGGTAGTAGTTCCCGCCTTACGCTGACAGAATTGAGGCATGTAGGTTGCGGAGAAGATGAATTGGAATCACACACGGAATCGCACACGGCCGAACGAGCGTCATGCCACAGGGAGCTAAATCGTGCCCTCGCAAGCTCCCCTAAATGGAGTAACGCCGGGTGAATACCGGTGTAAGCTGGGGTCTGTATTACCTGGCACGTGACATTCAATGTATTTTCAGCCTGTTAGCCTTACAGCCTGACAAGTTTTCCCCTCCTCCCTTGTCCCCTGAATGTCACGTGCCTTAATCAGCTCGATGTCCGTTCTTGGCGTGATCATCATTATGCCTGAGGCATCAACCCCAGATCGTTCGAGATCCATTTCGTCAATGTTGCCAAATGTCCAGTTGGCCTTTTCTACGATTTGGAAATATATAATTCTATGAATTCCACTCCTATATCTCCCACCCCTCGGCTTTGGATATTATTCACAATCCAACCCCTCTATGCCTTCACATCGGCTTCGAATTCCGCATCACCCTCAAGAATAGCTGCCGCCAGCCGCCCGTCATCATGCGGCTCCCGCTCGGGACCATCGCCTTCATCGCATTCCTGGGCCCCGCGTCCCAAGTGATCGCGATATCACCCGCCGATATTCCCTCCGATACCCCAGTCTCGAAGCTGTTGGAATCGGCTAAGGCTAGTTTCGCTGCGGGAGAAGTGCAAGACTCCCTCATATACTACGATGTGGCCATTCAACGGGATCCGAAAGACTACGTTGCGCTGTTCAGCCGGGCCACCACATACCTTTCCCTCGGTCGACACTCGCAGGCGCTGAACGATTTCGATAAAATCCTCGCGATCAAACCCGACTTCGAAAGCGTCTTGGTCCAACGCGCAAAAATACGAGCCCGGGAAGGGCATTGGGAGTCGGCGCGGAAAGACTACGAGACGCTGGGGAGCAAGGCAACGCAGGAGCTCGCCGAATTGAACGAGGCGGAGAGAGCGGCTAAAGAAGCCGGCATCGCGGCGAAAAAGCAGGACTGGGAAACCTGTGTGAACAGCGCCGGAATCGCGATACAAGTTGCTGGAGGGGTTTCGGAGCTGCGGAGAATCCGCGCGCAATGTCGCTTCGAGCGAGGGGAGACCATGGAGGCGATTGGAGACCTACAGCACATGCTCCAAGGCGGTTCCGAGTCGATTGAGCCGCACCTACAAATATCCGCGACCCTATTCTATGGTCTGGGAGAGACCGACAAAGGCGTGGCACAGGTCGTGAAGTGCTTGCAATCGGACCCCGACTCGAAACCATGCATGCAGATGCGAAGGAAAGAGAAAGCGATCGTCAAACAACTCAAGAAAGTCAACGACTTTGTCGAAAAGGGCCGACTTTCACAGGCTACTGCCCTTCTGGTTGGGTCGCAGAGTGAGGATGGCTTGATAAAGCAAGCAGAGGAGGAGATGGCGGAGTACCGGAGCTCCGGGATAATTCCTGCGAAAACCAATCAAGGCCTTCGGACCACGCTCGTCGAGATGACATGCGAGGCCTACGTTAATGTGAGTGGTGCCTGTAATGACCTACGAAATGCTCAAGCTGACCGGCCGTTAGATGAACAACATGAAGAAAGGCGCGAAGTATTGTGACGAAGTGTTGGCATTCAATCCCACCCATCTCGAGGCGTTGGTCGCCAAGGCGCAGAAGCAGATGGACGAAGAGCTCTGGGAGCCAGCGATCCATACGTTGAACGAAGCCAAACAACATCATTCACAGAACCACCGCGTCCTAGAGATGCTGCAAAAGGCACAGAAGGCGCATAAGAAGTCACAACAAATAGACTATTACAAGATCCTCGGAGTGTCCCAGGATGCAAACGACAGAGAGATAAAAAAGGCCTACCGAGGGCTCACCAAACAGTTCCACCCTGACAAGGCGTCCGCTCAAGGCATGTCGAAGGAAGCTGCTGAGAAGAGGATGGCCGAGATCAACGGCGCCTACGAAATCCTGAGCGATCCGGAACTACGAGCGCGTTTCGACAATGGCGATGATCCAAACAACCCACAGCAACAACAAGGTGCTCCGTTCCAAGGATCGCCGTTCGGAGGACCGGGAGGCCAGCAGTTCTTCTTCAGGCAAGGAGGAGGAGGGGGAGGGTTCAGGTTCCCGGGTGGGGGCCAGTTCAAGTTCGAAGGTGGCTTTTGAACGTCCACTACATAGATTTCGATGTATTATTATCTTTGTTTTCAGCATTGCGATGGGAGTCGGGGCGAAAGGGATTTTTTTGGACTGCCGATGTCCTTACAGACATCATGGCAAGGGGTTGCAGGATACACCATAAATTCCATGGCTTCCTTATTCGATTCCATATTCCAAGGGAAATCGAAAACACTCAACAATTATTTGCAACATTTGCGACATTTGATATATTTCTCGACGGCTTTGTGAAAGGGTCGCACCCATGGGACACTAATACTTAATTATAGCACATATAATGAAGTCACGCTGATCGGGCATCATCGATCGGTAGACCGTCACAGCCCACTTCGCTGCTTCATCCCCTTTTATCCATATCCCCCGCAGCCCTTCTGACGGGCCTCTCAATCGCCCAAATGCCTCCTCCGCTCCATTATCCCCGATCATGACTATGACTCTTCTCGCTGTCGGATTCGAAGATGGAAATCGAGGTTTCGTACAACCTCGAGAGTGAACAGCAATTCTGGGCTGGTAATGTACCCCGCAACGAATTCGGTTCACGCACGATACGAGATAGCATCGCATGTGTGTGCGGTGCGAGATCCTGTGCGGACCAAATGGCTAAACTGGTGGACATCAATAGAACTCGACGATATTGTTTCGAAACACTGCAATGAGCCCGAGTTAATCGATGATGCTTTGCGGTCATACCTCCACTTCACCACCCACTTCAAAGGTATGGGCAACATGTCTCTCGGATACCGAACGCAAAGACAATCCAGCGCTGACTCGAAGGTACTGGACAGACGATTATCTTCAATCCGACCAAGACATCGCGCAATGTATCTTCAAATTCCTGAACTCGTCCTTGTTCCAGCCGCACAAGGACTACGTTCGACGACAGCTCGTCTACAGCCTTCTCCAGGTACGTGACCGATCGGGCAAAACAGGCGTCCACGGCGGCGACTAATGAGCAACCGGGTTGTAGGAAGATGACGCTCCTTCATTGCACGTCATCGCGGCGATCCTCCTCTACGACGGGCGAATGCACGACGAGACGTTCATGATGTTCCAACAGGAGGGCGGGTTTCCTCGGGTGGTGGAGCTTATTCATGCGCCCGTCGCGCAAAATAATGTGGCGCTGCACCGGATGCTCCTGGAGTTGATGTATGAAATGTCGAGGATACAGAGACTTGATTGGGAAGACTTAAGTACGTCGAGCGGGTTTCAAAAGCGATAGGATACTGACAGTCCTACAGTAGCGGTTGGCGACAGCTTTATAAAGTATCTTTTCGATATCGTAGAGGGGCTATGGTATGATGCCAGTGATCCCTATCATTACTCCGTCATCCGAGTTCTGGTGAGTCCTCCATGTCCATCCCCATTTGGGCGTCTCTAACCGACCGAAGCTGGTTCTCAATGAACAATATCTTGTCAACAGCACCTCCGCGACCGTCCCAGGACCGGCCCCCCTCACCAACCGCATCATTAAATTCATCAGCACCTACCCACAGCATAAAACCTTCGGCGAAAACCTAATCCTCCTCCTCAACCGCGAGTCCGAGACCTCCCTCCAGCTCCTCATCCTCAAACTCCTCTACCTCATCTTCTCCTCCCTCTCCACCGCCGAGTATTTCTACACCAACGACTTGCACGTCCTCCTCGACGTTACTGTCCGCAATCTCCTCGACCTCCCCATCGACGACAACGCCGCCCAAGCTCTCCGCCACACCTACCTGCGCGTCCTTCATCCCATGCTCGCGAACAGCCAACTCCACCGACCAGGGATGCACTACAAGCGCGAGGAAATCCGGAAGATGTTGCGGATACTTGTCGGCGGGTTGCCGCCGGATGTGGATGACGTGGACAGCCCGACCGACTCGCCCGTTCAGGACCTCGGCGCCGGCATGAACGGCGCGGGGCCCCTTTATGGGTTCCATTTCGCGCCGGTGGACCCGACGACGCGGCGGCTGGTGAAGCGGTGCGCGACCGTTCCGTGGCTGCGCGATGCGGACGAACCGTTGCGATCGGAGACGCCGGTGCAGGAGGCGCAGAAAGACCTGGCCCGGCGGATGTTGGGGATGAGCGTTATGGATGGGGGGAGCAGTGTGAGCATGATGGAAGTAGCGAAGCATACGGAGAAGCCGGGCGTGATGACGCCGAGTAAAGTGAAACATGAGGAGGATATACAGGTTGCGTGAGCGTTGTCCAGCGTTTGTTTGGCGGAGTCGCTTTTCCTGGTGCGTTGGGTAGCCCACCGGAGCACAGCGAGGCGTTGACGGTGGGGACGGTTCGGCTTTCATTGCTTCCAGTTCAGTTTGGCCTTTTGACCGGATTATCATTCTACCAAGATGTTTACAGGTGGTTCTGGAATACATGTACACACGCAGGACTTACTACTACAGCTCTCTATGCTAGTAGGGTCTATAGGATTCACATTTCTTCCTAGAGTCCGCGAATTAATCCAAATATCATTTAGAGACTAGCATGCGCTATATTTCATGCAGTACGGGACCAGATGGCCTCCGGACTCTCGCAATGTACCCCTAATCCAATAAGTATACCGGGTATTCTGCACGTATATAAAATCGCCAACACAAAAAACAATGGGGCTTCTTAGCGCTTCTAGGGTTACTTTGGTGGAGACGTCGGCATCTTAAAGGGATGCGCCTCCGTGTTGAACACCCAATCATCCAAACTCACCACATCCTCCTTCGCGAACAGCAGATAGAAATACTTCAACGTCTCCGCCGTCCAGAAGCTTTCCATCTCGTCCCGATGCAGTGGGTTCCCTTTGGTGACATCGTCGATGGCCGACGCGGCGATGGTCGTGCGCGTGCGCCGGTCGACGTTCTCGAACATCTTCCACCCGGCCTCCCGGTACTTCGGATCGCCAGTGATGCGATAAAGGTAGAAGACCGATTCAATGGCTTCGGGTCTGCCGTTGAGCATTGTTAGTAGACGTCCAGATGGGCGATCGGCCCTCGGAAAGAGTCGGATGGCGACTTACCGTAGCAAATACCGTTTATCCATGATGGCGGCATACCCCTTCGGGATCCGCTCCTCCCTTACTCGAGTCTGGACGTACTCCTCGTGGCTCAACGGGGGGCTCGGCGGGCTAGGGCGCAGAATCAACGGCCGGCCTTTCATTGGCTTATTCGCGCTCGCCGGATCTTCTCCGCCAACGTCCTCCATTTGCGGCACTAGAAGCTGCGAGTCGGGGTCTCGCTTCATGACCGTCCCGGTGCTCGGCCGCTCGTCATCATCATTGTCCTGCTGCCCGCGGTAGGGGAGATTGGTCGGGTTCGACGCCACGACTGCCAACGGCTCGGCAGGTCCTTCGTCGTCATCGAATCCTTTCATCGCCGACTGGTATGTCTCGAGCTGCTGCAGGTAGCTCCCCTGTCGCTCCCGCGCGAACGGATCCAGGATCTCCATCCAGCGGGTTTCGTTCCACTTGCACTGCGCCGTGCTTTTGCAGGGGATGGTGGTGAACGTCTCGGGCATGATGCCGCTGGTGGTGCTGAGATAATTCCAAATACATGCGTCGGTCAACTTGGCGCCGATCTCGGTATCCTCCTTGCGATTGAAGATCTTGCCGCCCAGGGCGAACATGCCGCCGACGAAACAGTTGAGATGGCTCCCAACCGGGTAGAGCTTCCCCGTGCGTTTGGGGGGCAAGTCTTCGCCCTGCATCTGGCTGCTGACGTAGTAAGTGCCGGAAATGAGGACGTCGTCCTCGTCCGGGAGCATGGGGCGGAAAATGAGCTTATCTTTGGCCGCTTCGGTCGCTTTGATATACATCTTATTGTACTGGTCCGACAGGCCGCCTAGGAGAAGGTGCATCTTGGGCAGGTATTCGTATGCGCTGTCCGCCATAGATGCGAGGGTATACTCTTCCGTTGCGAACTGAGAGGTGGAAGCGAGCCCCTGTGGAGTGCATTCAGGAGTCGCCGGTTGCTCTTCGCCTCCTCTTGCTCTTACCGGGATCGTGTTACCCGATTGCGGGACCGTCTCAATCTTCTTTGAAAGCTGGCGTTTTGATAGTCCTTCGGATGACTTGGAGGTGTCGTCTGCCGTATTTTCTTCCGCAGATGCTGCTCGGGCAGCGGGATTTTTGTTCTTCCCTAAGCTCGGCTTGAAAATGATTGGCATTGGCTTCTTGAGAGGAACTTCGCCATTCTCATCCGTATCTTCTGGTTTTGTAGTGCCTTGCATACTATTGCTATGCGCCAACCGAACCGACTCATCCGCATCGACTTCTTCATCGAGCGTAGATGCACGCTGAACAGTAACCGTCCTGGTTGAGCCGTAGGAACTCTGACGCTGGCAACCGGATGCGTCTATTCTCGTCGGCCATAAGCCAGGTACTCGCGTTCGGTCTTGGTACTCATCCAGCGCGTCGGTAATCCGCGCAATCGCATCATAATACTTCGACTCTTTGGTCAACTGAGCAAGACGCGTGAATTCCACAGCCAACGATCCGAGTTCGGCCAGCACGATGCTAGTAGTCGATCGGTGTGGTTGAGATGCGAACGCGCTGCGACGTAATTAGCCATGGAACGCGATCCAAGGGGTTCTGCAAACTTACGGCTTCCATTGATAATACGGCACCGGCATGCGATTCGGCGTGTCAAACACGCCCATTAGAATCTCCGCCAACTCCACCGCCTTCTCCAACAAAATCGGATACTTCCCATCGCTCAAATCATATGCGCCAATCAGCCCCCCGAGATATCGAATGGTGGTCTCAAATACCGGGATATCGTGCCTTTCCGACGTCTTGAAATTGACCTTCTCTACGTGTTTCAACCCCTCCTCGAACTCCTCGACCATGCCCATGATCCATAGCGTATCCAACGAATCGATCAACGTCGCTCCCCACCCATTGAACGGATCTTTTTTCTTCCCCGATACGGGCCTGATCTCATCGTGACCCCATCCTGTGGCTTTGTACCCGCGCCACGCATGCGCCATCGAGTCCTGGATCATCGCAAGCCGTTCCTCTCGCCGGGTCTTCGCTTTGGCCGACTCCTCCTTGAATTCGAATTGGATCTTTGGGATCGCTTTCGGCGTGCCAGAAGGCAGCGGGATCGTCGACTGGACGGGGAAGTGCTCCGGTTGCCGGGCCCAGAAGATGGGCGACGGAATGGAAAGTGGCTCGACGTCGAAGCGGCCGGCGCTATGCTCGAGCAGGACATCTTCGATGGGCGGTAACGCACCTCCGACGTAGGGATTGTTGTCGCTTGCTGCGGAAGGGGAGGTCTTTGTTTTGGATGGGGCGGTCTTCGAGGGTGAGGGTTTCTGGGCGGGCTTCTCAACTTCTTCCGCGGGAGGGATTCGTCGGATGGACTCGTCATTGTGTACTCCATCATCCAATCCTGCGCCATCTCCACCGTTTGTATCCGCTGCCGGCCACTGCTTGTCTGGATCGGATTTGCTCAAGTGACCGCTTCCTGACTCGGCGACGTGTGTGACCGATTTCCAGGATGACTTCGCGCTGAGGTTATACAGGAGGAAAACCACGATACCCGCAAGGACGAGGACGGCTCGATATCGTCGATACCGAATCATGTTGGCGGCTGTCCAAAAAGGACCCGATCGGGGTCGAGGACGGTGACCACGGTAGGTTTAGACGGGGTGCATCCTCTTCCACCGGTGTGAACGTTCCAACTCTGGTAGTTGGTACAGGTCCACAGGCACGAGGACTTCGATATCACATCAGCGGCGGTTCCCTCGAGTAGACGGGGCAATGATTAAAAGTGTTCCAAAAGAGAGATCCGAATGGACTAGATACGACAGTATATCGCGCTTGGGTTCGGATCATAAGTAGTAGTGCTTAGTAGTAGTAGGGGCTGTCTCGGTCTCTCGGAGCACCACTTTGAATATTCAACAGTCTCGTGCATCGACGACCGGGAGGCGGGAGCTTGTGAGAGCCTGAGAGGGCTAGGTCTGGGTGGAGACTGGGGAAAGGAGCTTACTGCCCGAGTGCCCGTGTTGGTACTAACCACAGATAGTAAGGTAGGTAAGATTGTTGGTGAGATTGTTGGCCAAGGCCTTCAAGCCTCAAGGGTTAGCATCTCCGATGGAGGGGGCGAAAAGGGTCTAACGTTCGTCCGGACTCTAAGTTCGAACCCCTGCCTGTTGGCCAACCACCTACTTGGCCAGTATCACCATCTTCACCACCATCACCAAACGCGTAATATCTCAACCACCATA